>NC_085137.1:358738947-358870301 GCF_035046485.1 Aedes albopictus | reverse complement strand
AAATATCATGAGTTCATATTCGACGAGAAAGGCACTATCACCACTAGGTGGATTAATCTGGGTTTTTTTTACTTCATAATATTATGAGTACATATTTCTATGTGTTGCTAGTTGGGTGTCCATTGTCATACAAATGGACCCCAATGTATTTTGAGTACGGGTCACAATATCTGTGAATCTTCGGATGTTTTTATTGTAGCGTTATGTATATGTAGTGAATTATTCTCGATTTAAGACCTTCAAGCTCTACAAGTTATACTTTTGTACACTCAAACCTCCATTTAGGCCGAATCCATTTAGGTAAAATCTATTTAGGTCCCTCCATTTAGGTAGCGTTACCTAAATGAAATCTGATAGTGTTCAGAGCAGTTGGAGCGTTTTAGATTAGGGATGAGATGGTTTAAGGAAATTAAGTTGCAAGTGGAATTAAAAGGAGTTCAGGGCGTGCTCAGTGGGAGCAATGAAGGAGGATGGAATTGGTTTGGGACCCCCGAAAACGCCTGCGTAACACCTCTGAAACCCGTCATAAATCCTCTGAAGATACATAAAACGCCCTCGAAATTCCACTAAAACCCCCTCGGACCACATGTAACGCACCTGAAATCCTCAGAAATCCCCGATATCGCCTACGTAACGCCTGAGTAAAACCTCTGAAACTCGCCAAAAATCCTCTGACGCTTTCTCAAAATTCGAAATCTCCCAAAAACCCCCTCGAACCTTATGTAACGCACCTGAGACTCTCAGCAACCCCCGATAACGCTTACGTAATGCCTGAGTAAAACCTTTGCAACACGCCAAAACTCCTCTGAAGCTTTCTGAAATGCCTTCGTAATCCCCTAAAACCCCCTCGGACCTCATGTAACGCACCTCACTCCCTCAGAAACCCCTGAAAACGCCTACGTAATGCCTGGGTAGCACCGCTGAAATTCTCCAAAATTTTCTGAAGCTCTCTGAAATGCCTTCGAAATCCCCTTAAAACCCTCACCGACCCCATGTTACGCACCTGAGTCCCTCAGAAACCCCTAAATACGCCTACGTAACACCTCTGAAACGTGCCAAAAATTATCTTAAGTTGTCTGAAATGCCTTCAAAATCCCCCTAAAAACCCCTCGGACCCTATGTAACCCAACTGAGACCCTTCGTAACTCCCGTAAAACCCCTGAAGTTTTCCCCTGTGCAATGCCTCTGACACCCCCTCCTGAAACTCCCATGAAACCCCTCTGAAACCCCACATGGCCCCCTTTAAATCTCCAGGTCAATCGCTCTTCTTAAACTTCTTCGTAATCTTCAAATCTAGGTAAAAACTCTATTTAGACAGTCCCGGCTTGTTACCTATAAATGGAGGTTTTGGTGTATCTCTTCACTCTAGCGGTGTAAATCTTCCACGATTCTTCTACTTCTTCTTCTTTATGGCTCGACGTCCCCACTGGGACTTGGCCTGCCTCGCTTCCACTTAGTATTCTTTGATCACTTCCGCAGTTATTGATTGAAGAGCTTTCTTTGTCTGCCAGTGCATGAATTTGTATATTGTGAGGCAAGTACAATGATACACTATGCCCAGGGAGTATCCGGATTGGCAATCCATAGCCTTAACCACTAGGCTAACTGGAGACCTTCCACGATTATTTCTGTTGTGTCTCATAATATTACGAGAATCTCTTTGTGTTGTTATTTATGCACCCACTGGCATACAAATGATCATCATAGTATTTTAAAGTATGGTTCGTAGAATCTACATCTAATCACGGGAATTTCTTCAGAAGTACCTCAAGAATTCTTCCAGCATTTGTTGTAAAGTCCCCCAGGATTTCCCTGGGAATTTCTCCATTATTGCTCTGGAAATCACTGCATAAATAGTCCAGAAATTACCTCCAGGACTTCTACTTCAGGAGTTCACTAAAAAAATCTTCAGCAATAATGCATGCTTCTCTTGACGATTCCCTTGGTATTTTTCAGGATTACTATAGGACTTACACGGGCATATTTCCACGAGTTTTAAAATCACTGGGAATTCCTACGGAAGTTTCTCGGAAATTCCTCCAAAAGTTCCTCTGGAATTACCCAAGAATTCCTCCAGGAGTTCCTCGCAAATTCATCGTGATCTCTACGAGTTCCTAGAGAAGTCCTCCAGGACTTCCCATGAAATCCTCCATGAGTTTCCTGGAAGTTTCTCGGAATTTTTTTCAAGAGCTGTTCTGGAATTCCTCCAGAAGTTCCTCAGAAATTACTCCAGGAACCTTTCGAGAAAAGGAGTTCCTCGAGAATTCCTCCAGGTGTTCCACGGTAATTTCTCCGGGAGTTCCCCGAGGATTCCTCGGTAGTCCCTGGAACTCATTCAGGTAATTTTCCCAAGAGTTCCTCCAGAACTCTATGCTGGGATTCCTTCAAGAAGTTTTCGACGTATACAGGGGATGGCCAAAATGTTTGGGATAGGCAACTTTTTTTTTTTTTTTATTCTCAATCACTTAACCTAATTTACAGCTCTATTGTCCACTAGGGCACTACGTGAGCGATTTCAATTGTCAGATGCACTTACAGTATTGTACAGCGTCTAGATGTATTCTATTATTCTTTATCGAACTGGTTGCCTTTCTGCTGCTTTCACTTTTCTACTCTATACATGGTAGAATGATGAGCACAAGGATGATGGATGGCCGTTGTTCCTTTCCAGTCCGATTGGGGGTCCATTATGAATAGCAGTTCGTCGATGTCCAGGTATCCGGGTCCGTTTGAGCCATGGAGCTCAGAAGAGGGTCAGTGTCAGCCACTCTCGGTGAAGAGCAACTGACGAAAAATTGCAAGTGCCGGGGCTGGGAATCAAACCCATGATCATCCGCATATGAAGCGAACGTGTGACCAACTACGCCACGGGCCCCGGCAACTTTTTTTCTCTCACAAAAAAGTTCAACATGCTATAACTTTTCATAGAGTGCATCAAAATATCTCAAATTTTGACTGTTTGTCAACCTATTATATGTGCATCATTGGTACAAATTTGGGCTCATTTGATTAACCTTTCGCAAAGTTAGAATTGTTCGGGTAAAACACTATTTTTAGGACAACTCATTTTTGAGCTGTCATATCTCGGAAACCAGTGAACCGAATTAAATGAAATTTTAACCGTACACTAACAATATACAAATGCTTCACAAACCATTAAATCATAGATACTTTTTGAACATTGAAAAAAGTTATCATGGATTGACGCTTTTTGGATTTTTCTCGAAAAAAATGTAATTTTTTTACGTCCTTGTCAATAAATATTAACGTTGATGTCCAAAGATTTTCCACTTCTGTTCTCAAGTTATCTCTAATCAGATATATTAGAGCCTATTTAGATTATAGGAAGAACAAATTTAGTAATTTTTGTATGGTATTGTAAATTTGACTTATTTTCCTCTATATGGGTAAAATTTTCAACCTGGTATAACTTAATTCGCCGTGAGGAAATATTACATTTTATAACGTTGTATTAAGTATCAATATATTGTTGATAAACGTTAAAAAAATCGTTCAATTCGGTTCACTGGTTTCCGAGATATGGCAGCTCAAAAATGAGTTGTCTAAAAAATAGTGTTTTACCCGAACGGTTCTAACTTCGCGAAAAATTATTCAATCGAGCCCAAATTTGTACCAATGATGCACATATAACAGGTTGATAAGCAGTCAAAATTTGAGATTTTTTGATGCACTCTATAAAAAGTTACAGCATGTTGATTTTTTTTTGTGGGAGAAAAAAAATTGCCTACCCCAAACATTTTGGCCACCCCCTGTACATCTAGCAACTCCTCATGGGAATTTCGCGGGGTAATTTCTCCAGAACTTTCTACAATAATAATTCAGGAAAAGGATTCCCTTCCTTTGGAAACTCCTGCACGGTGTCCTCCAGAAATTCTTCCCGATATTCCTCCAGCAATTCCTACAGGTGTTCTTCAAAGAATTCCTCATAGGAGTTCCTTCTAAAATTCCTCAAGAGATTCATTTTGGAATTCCTCCAGAAATTGTCCAAGGAATTCCACCACGAGCCCTTCTAGAGAAGCCTCTAGTGATTTCCCCAGGATTCAACCAAGAATTTATCCAGGAATTGCTCCTGGAATTTCTCCAGGAATTTCTGCAGGGATTCACCCAGGAATTCCGCCAGGGAATTCTACAGGGATTCCTCCGGGAATTCCTGCAAGGGTTCCTTCCTGAATTACTTCTACGTTTTCTCCAAGAATTCCTCCAAGAATTATTCCAGGACATCCTCTAGACATCACTCTAGGGAACCCTACAGGAATTCCTCCAGGAATTACTCCAGGATTTGTTCCGGGAAATACATAAGAAATTCCAAACAGAAATATTTCAGGAATTCCTCCAGGAATTATTTTAGGAATTTCTTCAGAAATTACTTCATGAACTTTTACAGGAAAAACTCTAGGAAATTCTCCACGAAATCCTCCAGGAATCTCTCCAGAAATTCATTCCGAAAAACCTCCAGAAATTCCTCTAATAATTCCACCAGGAAATTCTTTAAACATTCATTCACAAATTACTACATGATATCTTCCACAAAGTACTCCAGGAGTTCTTCCTGGATTTCCTCCAGATTTTTTACGAGAAATTCTTGGAGAAATTCCTTTAAAAAAATCTTCAAGGAATTCCTGCACAAATTCCTAGAGATTCTTGGTGAAATTTTTGAAAGAAGTCTTGGAGGTATTCTTGAAAAAAATCTTTGAAAGGAATTCTGGAGTCGATTGCTGGAGAATTTCTAGGCGGCTGTCTTCCTGGAGAAATTCTTGAAGGATTTTCGAAAGGAATTTTTGGAGGAATTTCTGTGGGGATTCCTGTAGGCATTTGTGGAGGAATTTCTGAAAGATTTCCTGGAAAAATTCCTGAACATATTTATTGAATAATCCCTGGAGGTATTCATGGAAGAATTTATAAATGAATCAAATTCCGGGAGGGATTTTTTGACAGAAGTATTGCAGCAGCAGGTCTTGGAAAAATTTGTATAAGAGTTTCTGTGGGGTTTTTTAAAAAGAATTTCTGGAGCAATTTCTGGACGAATTCTTGGAGGAATTCTTCGCTGAAGTCTTGGAGGAATATCTGGAGAAATTCTTAAAAAAACATCCTGGAGGATTTTTTGGAAGAATTATTTTAGAAATCCCTCGAGGAATTCTTACAGGAATCCCTGGAGAAATTCTTGGAGGAATTCTTGGAGGGAAGCCTGGGGGAATGCTTGAAGAAATTCTTCGCAGAAGTCTTGGAGGCCTTCCTGGCGAAATTCTTGAAGGAATACATAGATTAATTATGTATTTGAGAAATTCTTGGCAGAATTTTAAGAGGAGTATTTGGAGAAATTCATGAAGAAATTCCTGGTGGATTTATTGAAGGTATTCCAATAATATCATCGTCATTAGGCAAGTGATTTAGTACAAAAAAAATTAAAAAAATCGATAGATTTCATATTTTTCCTGAGTGTAGAATTAGCATTTAAGTTAAAATACACATTAATAAAAATGAAAAAAAAAATTTCCTTAAAAAAAATAAATTAAAGGCTTGGGTAAATCGCCATTATAGCACACCTTAAAAACTCGCCAATTGTTGCACACCTCATAAGAAAAGCATGAAGTGTACAATAATTGACGAGTTTTTAAGATGTGCGATAATTGGCGATTTGTGGAGCGGACCTAGTGTGATGGTTAAAGCACGTGACTATCACGCCAAGGACCTGGGAATGAATCCCACTCCCGACAAACTTGCACAATTTCATTGCATTGGATTCATTGAATACGGAGATATAAAAGCTCAAAGTTCGCTATTGGATAAATTATACCTTTTTCAAGAATCTTTATAACTTTGTGAAGAATGGCCCGATCTTTTCCAAATTTGAAACAGTGATACAGTCATTGCACAATTATGGGTCACACACAATTATTAGTCACTTTTCACTTTAATAGATAAATACTTATTAATTGAAAGCTTTTGTTAGCTATTATTATTTTTCGTACATAAGTTGATTTGTTTTGTGTCACTATACGTATCGCACACGGGCTAATACATCAAAAAATACATATTTTCAATATTTTTTTGATCAGCGCAAAACTAGCTGTCAAAGTAACGCTTCGATCGTGAATAACGGACAGTGCGTGCGCTGCTTTCGTAAGCCCTGTAAAAGCGAGATTTAGTGATTTTCATGTGCGAAATGGTATCGTTACCAGAACAAAGGTATAATTTACGTTCTAAATGTAGAAATTCATGTGACTGCAGCTAATTAAAGCTTATTTCAAGCTAAATTTAAGTGACTCATTATTGTGCCACGGAACACCGAAAATCACACAATTATGGGTCACTTTTTGTACAGCATAATATTGACAGTTCTGCGTACATGGGCATTGCATACTTTTAGGCGTTTATCGGTGGTTGTGTTGGAGAATTTGTCCCAATTTTGAAAATTGATTTCAAATCGTGAAAACACGCTTCGTTAAGAGGTTTGAGACCAGTTTTGGATTCTACTATAGTTGATCTATCGAGAATAAGTGATCATTCATTGAAAAAATAGACAAAACATTATTGTTGAGCCGATTTCTCTTGAGTGACCCATAATAGGCAGCAAATTGACCCATAATTGTTACACAGCCAATTTTGACCCATTATTGTGGTTTTCATTATTCGCCAACATTTTAGTAATTTTCACCGCCTAAAGTGAATTTTTCAAGCATATTTTTATTTAAAACAATAAAAAGGGGTTTCAAAGAAGAGAATATAAAATAAAAATAATGAAAGTGTTGTTTTTGTATGAAAAACGATTCATATTATGAAATGGATGTTCCTTGAGTGACCCATAATTGTGCAATGAGTGTACACAACTAGTTGATGAACTTACAGTAAAAATTTGAGAAAATTTGATGCACTTTTCGAAAAGTTAGAGCTAGTTGAACATTTTTTGAAAAGTGAAAGTTTTGCCTGTCTCGATCATTTTGTCTATCCTCTGCATATGTAGAAAAACACTATATTTTAAAAAGTATCTATATTTTCTTCAAAACTTCAAAAAGAAAATGCCGGGGCTCGTAGCGTTGTGGCTACACATTCACTTCATAAGTGGATGGTCATGGATTCGATCCCAGCCCCGGCACTTTCGTCAGTTGCTCTTCCCCCCGAAAGCAGCTGACACCTGACCCTCTTCTGAGCATATGCTCTAACGGACCCGGAAACATGGATATCGGCTAACGGCAATTCATAATAGACCCTCAATCGGACTGGAGAAGGAACAAGAGCCTCACATCAACATCCTCGTGCTCATCATTCTACCACGGACAGGGTAGAAAAGTGACACCAGCGCAACGGCAACCATTTCGATATAGTAGAATTAGAATAGAATACATTTAGGTGCTGTATAAAGTGTAAGTGCAGCCACCAATTGGAATCGCTCACTCGGTGCCCTAGTGGACAAAGAGCTGTAAATTAGGTTTAGTGGTTGAAGAATAATAATTATCAAAAAGAAAAAAAGCAGATTCAATATATTGTTTGATGGTATTGTGATGCAGTCTACTTCAGACAGCGCACATTATTTTCAAAGAAGAAATCAATACCCGTTCGAACCAGTGACACTGATTGTGGTTCTTCCATGCCTATAGTTTTGCACGTACGAAACGCAACCGAACTTCAAGTGTAGATTTGCTTACAACCTGCCCACCCCTGAAGGCATCCAAAACCACCAGACGGCGAGGAACGCTTTTGTGACCTCACAGCTCACATAACAGGTTCAGACAACAAGCAATTGCGTATGCGTCGACGTTGCTGTTGTATCCACCACCACCGCTGCCACAAAGAAACCTGATCCTCGAGTACGAGTGTGTAATTACCGTCAACTGCAGCCGCGCAGGTTCTGGTTTCTTTCCGTCTCGCGTCTCTTTTCTATGAACTCGACCAAAAACCTGAAAAGGGTGTCCCTCTTTTACGGCAGCAGCAGCAGCAGCTGATGATGAGATGCACAGAGCACAAAGCACAGGCCTCCCAAAACAGACCTCCCTTCTTTCGCCGCTAGTCGTCTCCCCACCCATCCACAATGGGTGGTAGGGTGCAAACCAGATCAGTTGCGGTGGCGGCGACGGTGGCGAGCAAGTTCCAGTTTAACCCGACAAGCCCCCCGAAAAGAAAAAAAAAATCTCGTATCTCTCGTATCGCATCGGACCTGTATGGTGGTGGCGTTGCGTTGTTTTGTTTTGGTTTGATTGAACCCCAAAAACTGGTTTACATGAACTTCAAATGGTGTGTGCGCCAACGACGACGACGACGACGACGCCCAGCCCGTCCGCGTGGCTTGTGCACAACCAGTTCATCGCCTTCGTCATGAATGACGGACTCCCCGGCGGCCGTCGTCGCCTCCAAGCAAGGAGACTTGGTGGTGGTACTGCTTGCTACGCTGTGTCGTTTGCCTTTGTTTGCCCGTTAGACAGGTTAGTAGGTTGAACTGGTTAAATTGGCGGCGGCGGCCGCGGTGGCGCATGAGACGATCAGCTGCTGGTTTGACTGATTCTTGAACCGGGTGGATTCTTACAGTCTCGGTGTGGTGTGATGGGAGAACGGGTATGGAACCGAACTGTAGTAGAACTTGTTTGAAGGGCTCAACGATGAACTAGAACTTGACCACACACAAACTTACTATGGCTATATTGCAAATAAATCAGTATATTTCAGATCACTTTACTCCTCCAATTTCCACCTCCTCATACGCAAAAAAATGCTTGTAATATTAAGACTTATTCCAAGGATCTTCAGAAATTAAAAGAAAAATTTCTTCAAATTCCGTCAGAAATTCGTCCAGGGATTTGTTAAGGGATTTCACTACGAAATTTTTAGAAATGTTTTTTAAAAATTTCTCTATGATTTCTCCCAAGAATTCCATTACAGGTTGATTTGAAAATTCTTTTTAGTACTCATTCGGAATTTTTTTTTTCAAGGATTCCCATAGAAATTCCATAAGCTATACCTCCGAAATTTCTACAAAGATTATATTAGAGAACCTTACATGAATCCTGTAGGAATTAAGGATTCGAGATTCTTCCAGATACATGTTTTCAAAGGTTCATTTAGAAAAACATCCACAGTTTATTTTTCGGAAATTCCTTCCGCGATTCCTTACAATGAAATATTTAGGAAGCTCTCTGACAGTGTTACCTTTGGGAAATCAAAAGGTCCAGATTTCCATCAGCAATGTCTTCAAAGCTTCATCCAGGTATACATTCAGGGATTCCCCAAAATAATTCTCCAGAGATTAATTTTCTTATTTTTTTATAAATTCTCCAAGAATTCTTTTATATTGTTTCCAGAAACTCATACTTAACAGAGATTCCTCCATAAATTTATACATGGATTTTTTTTTATAAAATCTTTCATGAATCTTCGAAGAAATTCGTTCGTAAAAAGTTTCATAAATTCTTTCAAAATGGCTCCGGCAATAATTCATCAAGAGATTCTATGAGAAATTGATCCAGAGCTTCCTTCAGATATTCCCTCAAAAAATCAGAAATTCCTTCCTTTGTGGAACTTTCCGATGATTCCTTTCAAAAAGAAATCTTCCAGACTTTTTTTTCAAGAATTTCCCTGTGGATTCTTATGGAAATTCCCGCAGGAATGACTCCAGCAATTTCTTCATGGATTCACCCAGAAAATCCCTCAGAGAAATCCTCTAGCAATTTTTTCCTGTAATGCTTTTAGGAACTTTACTTGGGATGCCTCCAGATGTTCCTCCAGGGATTTTTCAAGAATGCCTGGAGGAAGAAAAACATTGGTCTACAGATTTTTTCAGAAATTTCTGCAGATTTTTTTTCCTTCAGGTTCGTTCCACAGGTTGCCTTTAAAATTGTCGCAGAAAATCCTACAGAAATGTCACCACTTCTGTCTTTGAAAAATTTCTTCAGGAATTCCAGCAGGGGATTTTCAAAGGAGATTACATTTTTACTATGATTTTTTTCTCCAGAATTTCTCTCTCTCTCTCTTTGGGCTTAGATGCACAACATATCGCGTTAAAACAGTTCTTCCATATTTTTTTTTTCATCAGAAATCCCTCTATGAATTCCTTAAAAAGTCCTTCAGAAATTCCGTCAGAAATGCATGGGATTCTTTCAAAGACTCCTCTAGGGATTCTTGGGAGGTTCTTGCTGAAATTGAACCGAAATTACTGAAGTAGGGTAAATCGCCAATTGATGCACGGCTAAAAATTTGCCAATTGTTGCACACCTCGTAAAAAACATGGAGTGCGCAACAATAGGCGAGTTTTTAGCCGTGCAACAATTGGAACATTACCCTAATGCTTTATGTCATTTTTATTGGAATGTTTGTAGAAATTCTAAAATTCTCCCAGTGACTCTAATATAATCCTACAGGAACTCGTTAAGAATTTTCTTCAAAAAAATCTTTATAAATTCTTCTAAGAATTCATTTTTTTTTTCTAGAGACGCAGACTTATGAGATTTTTTTTCAGAAATTCCTCCATAAATTTATCTATGGATTTCTTTCAAAAACCTTCCAACGAGCTCCTAATCGTTGATAAAATTTTTATTGATTCTTTCAGAAAATGCTCCAATGATTTCTGCAGAAACTTTACCAAAGATTCTTTAAGAATTTTCTCCAGAGCTTCCTTCAGGTATTCCCTCAAAAATTGAGGAATTCCTTCTTTTAGAAAGTTTTTTGAAGATTCGTTTAGAAATTTTAATTAATATTCTTTTAGAAAACCTCCAGCTATTTCTTCATGTAATTTTTTAAACTTTTCTACAGGAATTTCCATTGAACTTCTTATAAAAATTCTCTCAGGAATGACTGCAGCAGTTTCTTCATGGATTCTTCCAGAATATTCCACATGAAATCTACCAGGATTTTTTTTCAGAAATTTATCCTGGGATTCAAGGACCATCGCTGGGACGCCTCCAGAAAATCCTCCAAGGATTCCTTCAAGAAAGCCAGAAGGAAGAAAAGAAGGAATTTGTCTGAAGATTTCTTCAAAAACTCCTTCCGGGACTCTTTTTGATTTTCATGTACAAATTTGATCTGATCAAACAGGTTTTTTTTGCAACAGTTCTTCCATGATTTTTTTTAATTCCTCTGGGCATTGCTTTAAAAATTCTTCAGAAACTCCGTCAGAGATATCTGAGGATTTCTTCAGGAATTGAGGCAAGAGATTTTTTCAACAGTTCTGTTTTTTTAAAGAAATTCCTCAAGAAATTTCTTTAAAAATTCTTCAGAAATTCCTTCACAAATGTCCAGAGTTCCTTCAAAGATTTTAAGAGACAAACCAGCAAAGGGCTGAAAGTCTCTTAAATAAAGACAAATCAATCAATCCTTCAAAGGTCGTCGAGAGATTTTTTGGGAAATTTTTGCTGGAAATTCGCAGAAAATGCTGGAGTAATGCTTTATGCAATTTTTATTGGAATCTTTGCCGAATCCCAGAAAGAAATCATAGAGATACTTCTGGAGACTCCTATGAGAAATTCATAAAAAAAACCTGGTGGGATTCCTGCTTGAAATTCCCTTACGCAACAGATGAAGCAATTTCTGAAAAGATTTCATGAGAAACTTCAGAAGAAATTTAAAGATGAATTTCTAAATGAATTTCTGGAATTGTTTTTGAAAAAAAAAACTTCGATTTATTTTTTAATTAAATTTGGTTTTAAGGAAATTCCGAAAGCAACCCTTGTAGAGGAAAAGAGCTCGATAATAGCATATTTTGATATGGAGAAAAGTGATATGGGTTTGATTGACATAATATATCATATTTAGATTTTGTAAGATCTAACAGCTAGCAGGGAGCTATTCGTTTAATCTTGAAATATCAAATTTTGATATTGTTCAGATG
This sequence comes from Aedes albopictus, assembly GCF_035046485.1. Lineage (NCBI taxonomy): Eukaryota > Metazoa > Arthropoda > Insecta > Diptera > Culicidae > Aedes > Aedes albopictus. The sequence continues at coordinate 358,858,468 of NC_085137.1, read as the reverse complement.
CTCCAGGAACATTTTTCAGATATTATTTTCAGATCTCTTATCTCTTATATCAACCAAACCAATATAACGTTTTGATCGTCTACCGGGAAATCAAGATGAGTTTTTGAAAGATTTCCAAAAACATTCAGCGGGAATTCCTGCAGTAATTGCAGACAAAGCTAGTGTAGGGCTCCTCGAAAAAATCCCTAAATTAACTTCTGTAGAAATTTAAAGATGATTTGCTAAAGGAATCCCTTGAAGAACTCTCCTGAATCTTAGATAAATTTCTTGTGCAATTCCTGAACGGATGAGTAGACGAGAATTGCAAGAGCAGCTTCGAAAGTAATGCTTAAATATATATATCTGAAGAAATCGTTGCAAAAATTTCAGAATAAAAAAAAATTAAAAAAAATCTTGAAGAAATTACTGAACGATTAGAATTTACCTGAGAGAACTAGAAAACCATCAGCAGGTATTTCTCTGAAAATTTCTAGAAAAATTCCAAAGAGAAATTAAGGAACTTTTGGAAGAGTTTCTTAGCGATTTTCTGGAGAAATTTCAGTAGAAATTCCAAGAAACGATTCCCAAAGGTAATCTTCGATAAATTTGTTGAGAAATACCAAACGGAACCTCTGTAGTAATTCAAACAATAAATCCTACAAGATTCTCTGGAGGTATCCCCCAAATAAGCTCTTATAGAAATCTCCATGCAGAGGATTGCTTGCTTGAATCTCTGGATGAGATTTATGAAGAAATTTCCGCTGCAATTGCATTTTTCTTTTGATAAAATCTCTGGAGGAATACCTGGAAAAAACCCTTCTGGTTCAAAGAGGAATCATTTAAGTAATTTCTTCAGAATGTCATAAAGAATACTCCTTTTTTTTGTTGCTTCTGTTTTTTTTCTAGTGTTTTGTCCTTTTTGTAGTACATGTCCCTGGCCATCCGGCAGATGAAAAAGCGCATGCCAACCAACACCAGAGGCGACACCAAAAGTCAAGATACCTCCCGGTTGTGCTACAGCGCCTGAACCTTTGTTCTCAACATGCCTTTCCTCAAAATTATGTGACCCGCTAACCTCGAACAACCACGAGTACCCTGGCCTCCTTCCAGCCCTAACCTTGAGTCCCTAGGAAATCAATAAATTATATATTATGATATGCAAAATATAAATGTCGGCTCCGTAAAGCGTTACACACGATTGAGCCATAAAAAATAACTATAAAAAGAATTCCCAAGCAAAAATTCCTGAAAAAAATTGTACCTCTGTAGGAATTCTTTTAGAAATGTATGAAGTAATATATGTCAGAATTCTAGTATGATTTTTTAAAGTAATTCCAGGAAGAATTTCTGGAGGAGTTCCTGTGAGAGTTCCGGGTCAATTGGCCAAATGTCGTACGCCATTTGGCCCAAAAGGGAGTGAGGAACTGATCATGGCACTCTTTTCTATATCAGTATAACTCGAAAGAACAGCCTATGATTCAAAGAAGGAAAAATCTCTGACAAATCACACTTCAACGCTTAGTAGTCTCTAAATGGTTCAACTAAGAAAAACCTGGGAATAACAGATGTAAATATTTCTGAAGGCATTGGCAGAACTGCGCCTCTTTTTTTTTTGCTGATCCTATTTGTGCCAAACTACATTCGGCAAAACGACCATTTCGGCCACCTGGATGAATTTATAAAAAAGAGAATCCCTAGGAATCTTTTTGGTGGAGTTCTTGAAAGTACCCAGGAAGAATGCCTGGAAAAAAAATCAAAGAAATGCATTAACAGGAATACGTTGTTAAGGTATAAAGGTGAAACTTACTTCTTCATATGCGCTAATTCCCGTCATATCAATAACCAGCCCCTATACCACTGTAAATCGAATAATTACGCAGAATTTTACGTTTCAGTTTCACTAGACTTACGGGTTTAATTTTTTTTTTCTAATTTTGCCAACACCGAAGACAACCGCACCAAAGCAACAGCTAGCCGAATTTTTCTTCATCATCGTTAAAATTTCACTTGGCCAGATTCACCTAATGAAGTGACCTCCAATTCTCACCTTACAAATGCTCTGTGGCACTTCAAAGTTGAATTTCACTCCTGAAGAATATAAAATAGCCGCTCATTTTATGAAATAAATTACTTTTTTACCGTCGGTTAATTGTAAGCAAACAGTTGTCTTCGTCCCAGGGAGGATGCAGGCAAATATGTGCGTAGATTTTCTACATACGAAAAATCGTATTTCACAACCGCCGAGAAAGATTTCTTCGTTGCACTGTGATGGTGTTTTATGATCTGGTGAGCAAAAATATTAACTGAAATATTTTGGTCGTTAGTCTATAGCGACATCTATCCATCTTATGTGCCATAGTGTCGAGTAGATAGGTGACGGGAATTGAATTCATGTTGTGTACGAAATAGACGTTGACTAGATGGAAATAAAATTCGAGGGACAATTATTCAGGCTTATTATTTTTAGGAAACGGTGGCAGTTTAACAATATGTTTTACATGATATGCAAGCTAATTTATGAGTAAGTCTTTGAAACTAAACCGGCCATGAAGCATTGGGCGTCATGCCAAAATAAACCAGATCATTATTGGTTGGTGCTTAGTATGACGAGAATTAGGTAAAACCCCTACCTGGAGGAATTCTCACTGAAAGCATTCTGCAACAATTCCAAAAAAGTTTCGATACATTCTGGAAGAACCCCTTAGAGAACTTCTAGCGGTTTTTCTTGAGGTTATCGTGAAGAAAATTTGAGTTTCATTGGGCATTATTCTTTTACTTAAAACCTATTATCATATGTCAAGATTTGGAAGAGTAATTTAAATAAAATGCATAAGGCGCATTATAGAAGTCATTTCCATGGCAGCGTACCAGTACAGGTACCAGGGATCAATCTAAATATGGCAGAGAAGCAGAATCGTTTTCAGCTGGAACGTTACGCCAAAAAGATGTTTATCAAGGAAATGTTAAGGATACATGGAGAACAACTAACAAAAACGATGTATATTCCAGAAAAGCTTGATGCACAATAAGTCAAAAAATCCCTCGCAAATGCGAGGAAACACATTCCACCGAATATTGATGACCCGTAACGGTCGCAATTTAAAAAAGCACATGACCTCTGTTCCCCCGCATCAGCCGAAAAAAAAGTCGAAACTTCAAAAGAAAAACCATTAAGTCATTACTCCCCGTTCCATGCCGAAGCCCTTATATCGCGAGGTAGGTACAATGCAATTGATTACAATGCCTCCGGAAAGAGGAACCGCGACCGCGGCCGAACCGATCGCATGCATGGTCCTCGGTGGCCAATGGCCCCCATCACTTACGATGCGATGATGGTGGTGCAGAGAGGTGACAACAAGAGGCAAGACAAAAAAGAGGCAAATTTTTGCCTCGCTGCTGCGGGATCCTGCGACGGCAAGAGTGACCATTCAATTTATCCACATCTCGACGGCATCCGTTCCCTCCGGCTGCATACTTCCCGATCATCACAGCCGCATTGGCCCTGCATCATAGGCCCGGTCATCACTGGGTACGGGGCGCATATAAATTCTGCCGCCGCGCCGCATTATAATGGGTGATGTAATCTGTTTCGTTGCGTTCCACCAACCAAGCAGCGTCGTCACCAAACTTATCGAATAACGGCAACGGGAGAGGGAGGAGGAATGCAGAGTAGTGGTGGCCCTGCTGCCATACTTTTCTCTTTTATGGCTTTTGGATTTCTTGCCCTCGGGCAGGGAAGCGAACACTTTTCGATATTCAATGCAAAAACAAAGGACCCAGGCAGGAGTGTAGCGAGCGGTGCATCGATGCACAGTGGGATTGCCCTAGTGATCAAGGCTAAAATTGGTTTGATCGTGGACAGGTACTAAACTGCAGAAAGTACGTGAGAGTCATTACTTTTTCTCAAGCATCAGATTCGTATGCGGAAGGACCTAGGTACCATCCTTGACTCGTGCCATTTTTTTTTTATTTTTTGAGTAAAATTGATCATTGAATGTTGATACGTTTTCGCTGGTTTTATGCACTGTGCCTTAGATAAAAGCTTTTTGCAGTTAGTTTCCCATTGCATTGAATCGAGTATACTCTAACCAGTTGAGTAATCCTTCGGATGGTGCAGATAAGACTAACTACTGCTTTTGAGTGCTGAGAACTGTTCGGTTGAGTGTTTCTCTTATAGCAATGCAATGAGAGGCAGGTTATTGTTTTCCGAAATTAAACGGTTTCAAAATGTGCATCACAAGGAAACTTTCCCGACCAACTCCGCCCGATCGGCAAAATATGTAGATGGCGTCCATGGTCAAACAAGGGATGCAGCGAACCGACAAAGAAACGCTTCGGAGCTTAATGAACTTAACGTAATCGAACGTCGTCGATGGTCATGGGAGGATAGCCTTGCAGTAGTGCTTGTTGCGCTGGTAACAAAGAAAAAGGATTTGGTTTCGGTATATGTGATCAAGTAAAAAATGGGCGTTAAACGAGAGGTATCGAATCAATCAATTATCGCACACCCTCTGGTGATTGTGTACTGTTTGTTTTAATGATGCGTGAAGGACAGATTAATATGAGCCATATGGCAGCGATTACATAATTTTGTAGAGAATAAAAGTTATTCATTGTTTATAGCTCAGTATCGAAAATTGACCATAAAAATAACCGTGACTAAATTCTGATCAGTTTGTCCTTTTGAGCACGCAATAACGAAATGCATTTCCGCAATAACTTCTTTAAATTTATTCAATCCCGTTTCAGATGCGGTACATTAAAGCCTCAAAGCTCACTGGACTTTACCCATCAATCATAGCCTTTTATGCCTTCGCAACGAGTGTCTGAATGCCATAAACTTTTTTTTTATTCAATAACACAGTCATCTCCGCCTCCTGGTCTCTCAATCGACGCAATCAAAGAATCACTTTTCAACGCAGCATCCTTTACGTTGCGTCCAGCCTGCCTGCTTGAATGACGCATCATAACCATTCACCACCGTGCAGGAACGACCGTAGCTCTTCGGTTCGGTCTAACCCCCGTCCGTGATTGTGTCAGTCAGTCGGTTAATCAGCCAGAGTTGTGGGTCGATCGGCCACTTCAGCAATCAGCTGCGCAATATCGTTTCGTTATCGTTCGCTCGTTTACCGGGGGAATTTGCGTGAGTCGTAATGTTTTTGCGTCGTCTCATTTCAAAGGTGGCATCAAGGTTTGAGTGAGGATTTCGGATGTCGGTTGCAATGACCGTACGAGGTGGTGACTTACGTTACAAAAAGGGTAGCTTACAAAAAGGAAAGCTGAAAGGCAGAGTTTGTTCCAGATGGGAGTAACGCCGAAAAGAGGAGCGAAATCTTCCCGGGATTTTCTACAGAATTTCTTCATGGATTCTATAGGAAATATCTGCAGGAATGGCTCGAGGAATTACTTTAGGGATTATTTTACTAACTTTTAGTAGGGTAAGAAATCAAACTTTGAACTAGTCAAATTGTAATCTTAATTTGAACCATTTTGAAATTCATTAAAACAACGTACTTTTTAGGCTAATATTGTCCCGAAAAAGATGTTAAACAGCTTTCCGTAACATAACCTGATAACATGGACTTTAAAAGCATTGAAAAAAGCGATTTTGTCATGGAAAACAGGCAATTGAAAAATCACTGTGATTTCACCCATTTCCCCCCAGAGAAAGTACATTTTCGGTGCACTCATACAGCTCATGCATTGTATCACACGCAATATGTGAACATGTCAAATGGAAGCTTATTTATCGTAGAATCGACCAACCGAATAATATTCCACATTATTTGTCATAAAATTATCAAATTTGAGTAATTCTTACTTGGAGAATGTTATCTTAAGTTGAACCATTTGTAATCTAAATTTGAACTAGTAAACGGGCGCGAGCTTCCAGTGTTGACCTGCAGACTGCGCTAGTGGTTGTTTTGTTTACTCTTGGGAGATAAAAAAAAATCCAAATTTAGTTTCCAAGTTCCTGAAGAGTTTAGAACATTCTTATTTCAAATTCCACTGCCTAATGAAAAATAGTTATGGGAATTAGCAAATCCATGTGTTTTTCAATTGTTCAGCACGAAATTGGCTGTTGTGGGAGATGCTCGAGCTGCTGCCACCAGTAGTTCAAATTAAGATTAAAATTGGTTCAAATTATGATTACGATGGTTCAAATTAAGATAAAAATCATTGTTGACGAATAATCGAATTTTTCAATGAAATTCGGTGCAAATACAAACTTTTTACCACTTAATAGAAAGGTTATACCCGTGGCTTTCATGTACATAAGATTTTGCGGTAGTAAATTATTTCCATGTGGGAGAAAAAATCACTCACAATTTGCGCTACTTCGGAAAGCCGCAATTTGGTTCAAATTTTGATTACCTACCCTAATCCTAGCACGAATTTTTACTAAGATTCCTGGAGCAATTCATACAAAGATTTTGTTTAGAAAAATCCAATACAATAACTGTACATTTTCCTAAAAAAACCTGCAGTACACCCGATTATTTTTTTGCACGGGTCGTTATTTTGCTATAACTCAGACAATTTTAAACCGATTCTTTTGAAATTTTGTACACTGGTAGTACTCATCGTGCACTCATCGTGCCTACACTCCCGTTCAAAAGTTTGGGGTCACCCCCTCAAAAACATGTCATTTTTTCAGGCCCATATCTCCGCCAATTTGCGTCCGATTTCAAAACCCTAGGTTTCATTCAAAAGATAATAAGTCAAAGAAACTTTGAACATGATTTAAAAGATTTTTTTTTCAAAAAATTTTGTATGTAAACTTAACCCAAAGTTGCCAAATTTTCTAAAAAATGAATATAAACTTACGGCAGTGTCGCTGGAAGTTGGGTCGACCAAATTTTAAGATGAGAGCGGTAATATGACCCATTTTCTATTAGCTTTCAACTGCTTTTTACAGAACTTAGCTAAAAAATCTATAAAAAAAAGTTATTAAGTAAATTAATCCTTGATGTCATCGACCAAAAGTTTGGGGTCACCCCTCAATATGATGTATCGGCCAAAAGTTTGGGGTCACTTTCGTAAAACATGGAAAAGTGATTTGGTGATATCTTCGTCATCTATAGTTCAATTTTAATTATTTTTGGCTCATTCCAAAGATAACTAACTAAATTTACGTTTGATGTCTTTAACTATACGAATTTAACGATTTTTGTATATAAAAATGTTATGCAAAGTTAGCACATTTTACCACGCTTCAAAAAATGAGGCAACTTTACGTTAAGTTTTAGTATGTAAATTTCAACAAATATGTATGGTTCAATGTCTATGCAGTAAGTATCATTAATTTTGTTTCAAATAAGCCAAGAAGAATTAAAATTGAATGAAAGATGACAAAGATATCAACAAATCACTTTTCCATGTTTTACGATAGTGACCCCAAACTTTTGGCCGATACATCATTTTGAGGGGTGACCCCAAACTTTTGGTCGATGACATCAAGGATTAATTTACTTAATAACTTTTTTTCTAGATTTTTTAGCTAAGTTCTGTAAAAAGCAGTTGAAAGCTAATAGAAAATGGGTCATATTACCGCTTTCATCTTAAAATTTGGTCGACCCAACTTCCAGCGACACTGCCGTAAGTTTATATTCATTTTTTAGAAAATTTGGCAACTTTGGGTTAAGTTTACATACAAAAATTTTTGAAAAAGTTTCTTTTAAATCATGTTTAAAGTTTCTTTGACTTATTATCTTTTGAATAAAACCTAGGGTTTTGAAATCGGACGCAAATTGGCGGAGATATGGGCCTAAAAAAATGACATGTTTTTGAGGGGGTGACCCCAAACTTTTGAACGGGAGTGTACATGTGTACAAAATTTAATGAGAATTGGTTGAAAATTAACTGAGTTATAGTAAAAACCAGACCCGTGCAAAAAAAAGAATCGGATGTATAAAAATATTTTCGAAGACATTTTACAACAATCCTTTTGGAAATTTCTCAAGAGATTTTTAAATACAGTGACCGGCACAAGAAAAAGATCCACCATAGGGGTAGGCGGGGCATTATGGACACCCGGGGCAGAATGGACACCCTCAATATTTTCAAATATGCGAACTTTTTTGAACTTTTAATGAATGGAGAATATAGTCCATTTGTCTAAAACGTAGTTTCAGGAAATAAACATTCGAAATTAAATTTATACTTGATTTTACACGAAAAAGTTGCGTCCTCCGTTTTTTGTGCACGGAAATTATAATTTTCACACCATCTAAAATAAGATTTAGTGATCAATTTATTGCAAGTCGATTGAAACCTTATATTTGTAGAACACATGCAAGTAGTTTTGCTGTATCTACATGCTTAACATGTTTATATTTTCTTCTTTATTATATCAAAAATCAAGTTTGGAAATATCTTCTGCTGCCGGGGCAAAATGGACACTCACCTTTTTGAAAGAAGCGGCAAGGGAAAAATATAACCTAAATCACAAACCAACCAAATTCTTCGATTTCAGTATATTTTCGGTTAAATGTTCACTATAGTAGACATAGGGTGAAACAAATTGGTCAAAAAAACGACAGAAGTGGAAAATAGTTGTTCTAGGCACAGCTGTACATGCCGACAAAAACGAAGCTTTATCCAAAACAGCCTGAATTTAAATTAACTGAACAAAAATGAACAACTTCGGCGTATTATTAATCCATAATAGTTGTTTTGTAATGAAATGGCTTTATAGGTATAGATAATGTACGAAATTCGTAAAAGTCTCATGGTGTCCATATTGCCCCGTATATGCTTGAAGACGGTCATGAAAAACTAACATTTTTCAAAACATTTTTTGAAGTGGATAAATCATTTTTCTTCGTGAGCATTCTTATGCAATAGATGCTAAATAGACTTTAAAAGGATACATGTCTAGATTGAGTTTAAATAAGGGCGAAAGTAACATGAGAGAGTTCTCTTCATCGACTCTCTCGTCTGCAAATTAAAGTGACAAGATGCAAATTCAATCGAACTTTTTTACACTTAGACGCTAGATTGCATCGCAATCTACCGATTTATGACCAAAAAGTGCAACCATGCTTGCATCTTGTCACTTTAATTTGAAGAAGAGAAAGTCGATGACGAGAACTCTCTCATGTTACTTTCGCCCTTATTTAAACTCAATCTAGATGTATCAAAAAACTAAACTTTTTTGACATCTTGCCAGGTAAAGTTGGCAAAAGCCTTAGGGTGTCCATATTGCCCCGCCTACCCCTATAGTGATTACCGTTTCTAGTGAAAAATACATGCAAAAATGATAAACTATAACTTTCAATGAATGCACTACATCCATTTTACATTGTTTTAGTAATCTGTGTTAAAAAAATTGGTTTTTAGGAATAAAATGATTTCTGATGAGATAGGGAAAATTGTTTAAAAATTGGGTATGACAGAAAAAAAGATCCACTTAACAGTTAATTCTGAAACTTCAAAATTTCGCCAAATTTTCACACGTTTTGCTTCTTGGTTTATGCTGTTGATATGTTTTTGACACGTAGAATTTATTTTGACATGAGTATTATCAATTTTAGGGTAATATGGGGCGAGTTTATTTTTCATGGTTAATATAATTGGTAAAATTTTTCCAAACTACAGAAGTTATCTGTAAGCAAGAATGAATGCTATTAATCTACAATACAACAATAATTCAGCTTTCAGACATACAGGAATGACTTTTGGTCGACTAAGGCAAAGAAATGCACATGTTGTGAAGATTATTAAGGATTTTATGATATTATTTGATACTACAACTCAAACTCAACACAACTCAAAACACTCTGACGTTTGTTTATCGCAATGATCATCTCCATCTGCTTGTACTGAAGCTGGCTGGAGGTATATTCTATCTTATACACTTTGATAATTACAAAATTCCAATGTATTGTAAGTGGTACAAACTGGTGTGCAATCATAATGCTAGCTTTTAGCATCAAATTCCACTGTCGCTTCAATACACCCATTCTCAGAATCAAAAGTTTGCAAAAAATAAAGCGTCAGATCATCTTGCTGTCTTCTACAATATTTTTTGTTGGAATGCAAGGAATAAATGTGCTGAAGACACCAACATGATTTGACGTTAGTATCTCTTGCAATCACTCATTTCATGTGTGCGCATAATTTGACACCAGTGTGATTTTATTTTGCAAGGTAACATTATAAGTGCGCACCATGTGTACCACTTGTAATACATTAAAAATTTGTAATTATCATTGTGTATATGATAGAATATAACTCCAGCAAGCTTTATTTTAAGCAGATAGAGGTGATCATTGCGATACATAATCGTCAGAGTGTTTTGAGTTATCAAATAGTATCAAATAATATCATATAATCCTCAATAATCTCCACAACATGTGCATTTATTTGCCTTAGTCGACCAATACTCATAAAAATTGTTCAAAAAAGTACGTTCCTGTATGTCTGCAAGCTGAATTATTGATGTACTGTAGATTAATAGCATTAATTCTTGCTTACAGGTAGCTTCTGTAGCTTAGGGAAAATTTTGTCAATTATATTAACCATGAAAAATAAACTCGCCCCATATCACCCTAAAATTGATAGAACTCATGTCAAAATAAATTTCACGTGTCAAAAACATCACAACAGCATAAACCACAAAGCAAAACGTGTGAAAATTTGGCGAAATTTTGAATTTTCAGAATTAACTTTTTTTCTGTCATACCCAATTTTCAAACAATTTTCCCAATCTCATCAGAAATCATTTTATTTCTCAAAAACTTAATACTTTTCAACACAGATTACTAAAACAAAGTAAAATAGATGTAGTGCATTCATTGAAAGTTATAGTTTATCATTTTTGCATGTATTTTCCACTAGTAACTGTTATCACTATATGGTGGATCTTTTTTTGTGCCGGTCACTGTACATTTTTTTAAGAAAATCCTTCTAACGTTGCTCAATAGTTGCTCTTAGAGTTCCACCAAGCATATCCCAAGAAGATTACCGTGGTATTCCTGAAGAACTTTCTTAAGAAATTTTGCAAGGATTTCTTCAAAAATGCGTTCGGGGATTTTACAAGAATTAGACTGGAGATTTTTTTTTTATTTTTTTTTGTTGAGATTTTTATGGAAAATAATTCTTCCATTGATTTCTTCTGAAATTTCTTCAGGGACTTTTTCAGAAATATCTCTATCGTTGGATCACTAATCGGTAATAAATCAATAACTTTCTTTCAGAATTTTAAGGATTTCTTCAGAAATTTTAGCAAGGAGTTTCTTCAGATGTTCTTTAATGTTTTTTTTTTTCATATAGTTCCCCAAGAGTTCTTCCAGGAACCCCTTAAGAAGTTTCTTCAGAGATTCGTGCAGAATTTTCTGCAAAGGTGTTTTGCCTTTCTCGTACACCGAAGTGTACTGAAAGGCTATACGTTCACTCAAAAAACGAGTTTTCGATAGAAGGCTCGGAGGGTCAAGTTACATATACCAATCAATTCAGCTCGACGAATTGAGATGATGTGTGTATGTGTGTATGTATGTGTGTATGTTTGTATTTATGTATGTATGTCTGTGCGCAAAAAAAAAATCACTCACTTTTAAGGCACTTCCCATTTCGGATTATAGCTCGAGTCGAACCGGAATGTTACCGCATTGTTTGCTATTGAAAACGGTACAGATCGGTCAAGGCGTTCCGGAGTTATGACCATTTCAGCAATCCAGACCAGCACCGGTATAACTGGCCGTTAGGCCGTCCCTTATTTTGCAAAAATTGGAAATGTTATAAGTTCGTTAGTGGAAAATGATCGTTTTAGCTAAAAAATGATCGTGTCAAAATTTGAAGTCCGTATCTCAAGGCTAAGTGGTCCCTCAAGGGGCCTAAAGTTGTCAAAAATTGTATGGGATCAAAAAAACATGAATTTTTTTTCGACAAAAAAAATACGCTATTCCACTAATACCGTTGATTTTAGGACCCTAAAGGGCCAAAAATGTGCTTAGATTTACGATATCTCTACTCCACTTAGCCTTGAGATACGGACTTCAAATTTTGACACGATCTTTTTTTTAGCTAAAACGATCATTTTCCACTAACGAACTTATAACATTTCCAATTTTTGCGTAATAAGGGACGGCCTACTGGCCGTATACAAACCTAAACCTAGCCCCATCATGCGACACATCAAACTGCGGCGATTTGTGTTACCTTTGGCATGGTTGACGAATTTTGTGCAGAAATCAACATTGGAGACCTGAAATTCCACGATGTCGGTCCTAAATTCAAGATGGCAGCCAAATATTCAATATGGCGGCTCCAAATTCAAGATGGCGACTGTTTAATGGAGCTTTAGGCGCTCAAACCAAGCAATAAGGGTATATTTGGTATGAGGAAGATGTGCGAAGTTCAAAAACAGCGACCAGAATATCCAAGTTGGCGATCGAAAATCCAAAATGGCGGCTCAACATTCAAGGTGGTGGCTGTATAATGAAGTTTTAGATTCTAAAACCATGCAATATGGGTATATTTGGTATTGCGAATATGTCTGGAGTCCAAAAATTACGATTAAAATATAATAGATGACGATCAAAATATCTAAGATGGCGTCTCAAAATTTAATTTGTCAAGGTTGGTAGCCCTGAATTTCTATTGTTAGAGATAGATTCACCCCTTCAACTTCGTCGTTTGAAATCATAATCCGAATAGTAGTAGGACGAAACGAGTAAAGATAAAAATGCTGTTTCCGTTAATTGTCACCAATAAATATCATCAAACCAACCACAACCATCGTTCACGGTGATCAATCCTAGACAGTTTCTGAAGGAATCGTTGAAAGAACTCTAGAAGATGCCCATGGAGATTCCTATAAGGAAATCGTGAAAACCTTTTGGAAGGATTCCTGGACTAACCATTCCTGGAGCATATTCTGAAGTAATTCCGGGAATAACCATTGTTTCAAATAGTTTCAAAGAAAAATTCCTGAAGGAATTTCTAAATAAATTTTGAAGAAATTTCCTCATGAATTTTAGAAGTACAGTCAACTTTCGGTCGATGGGCTACGTTCAGGTGGGTTACGTTTTAACTGGGCGCCCGTTAGGTGGGGTATAGCCTAATTAAAAAGAAGTCAAACGTCACTTTCTGACGTGAAGCACAATTTGTAAAGGTTGGTAGCCCTGAATTTATTTTGTTAGAGATTATTTGACAGCTGCAAACTCAGCCCAGATAGTGAAAGTCTTTCTTTAACTGGGCTAGGAGCTTAATGCAACGAACGAAAGTTGACTGTAGTCCACAAGGACGTTATTGAAGTGATTTTTAACGAAACCCTTGTGGAGTTTCGATAGGAGTCCCTGGTGAAATTTCTTGAGTAATACCTTAAAAAAACTCCTGAAGATATCTAAAGAGAAATGCTTCAAATAATTTCTTGTACAATGCCACAAGATGTTAACTCCTATTGGAAATTTTGAAAACCAAAGTTCTGAAGCAATTTTCAAGGAATCACTAAGGATAGTTCGGTAAGAATGGAGTTTTGGAAGTAAACTCTAAACTCACTCTGGGTACTTCCAAAATTATTTCTGGAAAACATTCTTAAGAAGATCTGAAAAAAAACTTTTGAAGGATCACCAGTAAAATGTCTGAAAATTCTACAGAAAGGTCTGGAAAATTCTTAAATTTATTTTTGCATCAGTCCTTAGAGGAATACTTCTGGAAAATTTTCATGAAATTTTTTTGCAGTATTTTTGGTTGAATTCCAAAAAAATAATTTGTGAAGCAATTTCAAAAGAAACGCCTGAGAAAAGTAGAGTAGAGTAATTCTTGATGGTTTTCTATAAGTATATATGGACGAAAACCTGAATGAACCTCTGGAGGAATCACAGCTAAAATTTCTTAAAAAGAAATCCCGAAAAAAAACATGTGAAGGCATTCATAGAGAAAATCCTGCAAGAATCTCTGAAGGAACTTGTGAAAAAACTCCTGCAGATATCTTTGAGGAATTCTTGTTAAAATTTCTAGCCTTAATCCTGTAACTGTGATTTTTTTCTGGAATGACATTTTTGGAGAGATTCCTTGAAAAACTTGGGCGGGAATTACATGAGAAACCCTTAGAGGAATTCTAACAAGAATTACTCGAGAAATTTCTATGCAGAATCGCTGGAGAAAATTTTAATGGAATCCCTGTAAGAATATATTCCGAAATTTATGTACAAAATGAATACAATTTATGAAAAAATCTTGAAAATCATTGAAAACCTGAAGAAAAAATCCTGGAGAACTCCGTACCGTGGACTTACTCTAAGATCAATGTTTTGAGAAACTCCTGAAAAAAAATCTAGTAAAATTTATTCATGGAGGATTTTTTGAAAAAATCCCCTGATAGACGTCTGTAAAAAAAATACAAAGCAATAGGGGTTCGTTTAATTATTACGTTACGCAAAGGGGGAGGGAAGGGGTCTAGCGTTCTGTTACGCTTCATACAAAATTTTAAAAAAATCCATATGAAGGTACGAAAGTTGTCAAATTTTCCGATACGTAATATTTGAATGAACCCTTAGACAGTAGGCCTATCCACATTAACAAAAATGTTGATTCTCAATTCCGCCCCCATATTTTGGGGGGAAATTGAAAACATTGGGCAAAATATCAGCTAAATTCGTTGAAATTAAGAGGTGCATCAATTTTTTTTTTATTTTGAGCATATAGGAACTTCAAAAAATCATAACTAAACTTTCTGCTATTATAGTACGTGTACTGGAAAGGCTATAGGTTCACTCCACAAATAGGCCCGGAGTCACATAAACCAACCGACTCAGCTCGACAAATTAAGGTGATGTCTGTGTATGTGCGTATGTGTGTGTGTATGTGTGTGTGTATGTGTGTGTGTGTGTATGTGTGTGTGAAACAACTCACGTCACTTTTTGGCAGTGAACCATAACCGATTTCAACGACCGATGGTTCATTCGAAAGAGGAATCTGGTCACATTGTTTCCCTTTGAAAATAGCTCAGATCGGTTTTGCCGTTCCAGAGCTATGGTCATTTATGTGTTCCGGATCAGTACCCTAGGAAAGGGACAGATATCAAAATGCAGCGATACCATCCTTGCGACACATTAAACCGTGATTTATTTTTGGTAATCTTATGAACAGTTTGCAACAAAATGAGCTCAGACCACATTTGAGTGGTTCCATGCAGTGCTCCTAAACACATTCATGTGACACAACAAATCGAGTACTACCAAATTCAAGAACCTCTCCGATGAAAAGATCATGAGTACTAGACCTGTTCACTTTTTTGACCTACCCGTGTCACATCAAATTATCAATCTACATGCAAAAACAAGGCTTCAGTCCAAAATTGAGCCAAATTGATAAAGGTTTAGAGGTGTATCAAATCGATTTTGTGTTTTTTCGAGCATTTTCACGAAAATGTACTTCAATATCCAGAAAATTGCACCAAAAAGGTACCGAAAATACCGTTAAAATATAGTTAGAATAATACTCTACAACTTTGCCGAAGACACTACGGTGTTTAAATTGCGTATTTCAAAGTTATTCAACAATTTTCGTTAAAAAATCACCAAAAAATAAAATATTTTTACGATTTTTCATGTAAAAGTCATGTAATTTTTCATTGTTTTAGGTGACTAATTTTATGAGCTATTGCTCCTATGTGTTACGAACATTTCGTCCATACATCATTTTAGTGTAGAAATTCGTTTTCATTGACTAATTATCAAAAGTTTGTCACGTTGATACTAAAAATGGTACAGAGTTGCCAGCATAAAATAAGACAAAGTTACCCATGATTTAAACGTCATTACACTTCTTTGTCTCATCTGCATCAGTTTAAATTTGGTGCAGTTGGTTGAGCATGAGATTGTGGATTCGAAGATTCAAGGTTCGAGTCCTGGAATAGCATTTTTTTGCGTCTCGATCCTGCTATTAATTGATGAAACTACGCACTGCATCTCATTGCAATTTGGCATCATAGCATTGTTTCGGAACCGTAGAGTGCATAGTAAGAATGAAGTTTCCCTTCATCGTGTAGTTGTGCTGATTCATGGGTGGATAGATAACAAGTAAGCTCCACCCACAGTTGTCTGTAAAATGTTGCATCCAGAAGCAGTTCCATCATCGTATTGAATTGTTTTAGCTAAATTGATCATTATCAAACAGATGCTCAATATTTCGTCCAGCTGATATCGTCGACACGATTTATTGTCAACAAGTATAAACTAAATAACTAGCTAGTCCTGGAATGAGCTTAATTGGCAGGTCCCGATTATTATTCTTTGGGAGATTGCGTGTAAGTCATGGCTGATTCATCATCCTAACTGCTACAAAGAAAGAAAAAAAAAGTTTATCATGTATTTGAGCTTGAACCTGGGACCTTCTGATCCGCAAGCTCGAGCCTTACCATCTGCACCATTCCTGATACTTAAATCAAAAGACATTAGAATACGATGGCATGACGTCTTAATCATGGGTAACTTTGTTTCAATTCGTGCTGGTAACTCTGTGCGATTTTTAGTATCAACGTGACATACTTTTAATAATTAGTCAATGAAAACGAATTCCTACACAAAAACGATGTATGGACGAAATGTTCATTACACAAAGGAGTAATCGCTAATTAATTTAGTCACGTAAAACAATGTAAAATTAGATGACTTTTATATGTAAAATCGTAAAAATATCGTGTTTTTTCGTGATTTTTTTTAACTAAAATTGTTGAATAACTTCGAAATACGCAATTTAAACACCGTAGTGTCTTCGGCAAAGTTGTAGAGTATTGTTCTAACTATATCTTAACGTATCTCCGGCATCTTTTTGGAGCAATTTTGTGAATTTATGAGTAAATTTCTATGAAAACGGCTAAGAAACACAAAATTGATTGGATACACCTTTAAATCTTCATCAATTTGGCTCAATTTTGGACTGACGACTTGGATTTACATGTCGATTGATAATTTGATATGTCACGGAGAATCGGAGAAAAAAAGTTTCAAAGTGAACAGGTCTCATGAGTACGCAAGTGAGTACGTATTTGTCGAGCAAGGCACTATCACCACTAGGTGGATAAATCTGGGTTTTTATTCGTTCAGCATCATTATTTTCTAGACTCAGATAGTTAAAACTAGCTAACTTCCAGCTAGTCACCGAAACTGCTTTTTTACCTGGTCAAATTCAAGTTCACGGTTATACGCTTCATAGATTCGAAGGTATCCGCTGCTGAACGTCTCTACCATCGTATGTAGGTATACGTATCTCGCTGCACAATCATCGTCTGGTGTTTTGCTCGGCACATTCGTCCTTCACTTGAATCGCATTTTTTTTCGGCGTTATTTAAGGTAATTAAACCAAACTGAGCTTTCCGCTACTGGCATACTCTACTCAGACGTTCCAAACAACACAGCCAGAGCCCTAGCGTCTGGTCTGGTCTGCGCGCATGGATGAATCTGTCTCAAGCGTGCACAACGCATAGCTTATGGAAAACCAGCTTAGCGCTGCTGTGTGTGGTTCATGACGCTCGATGCTCGCCGAAAGCAAAAGTTTTTTTTTTGCTAATGAAATTTGTGGATTCGCGCGCCTTGGTGCGTGGGACCAGTTCCGGCCAGCACGAATCAGAGTCCGGTTCCGCAAGAAGCTCGATGATGAAACTCGGACCAGTTTGGGTCGTCGTCGTCTTCGGTCGTGTCTCAGGTGTTATGTCGCTCTCAGCTTTAAATATTGTTTTTTTTTTTTCGGACGAACATTTTACAACGGAGCGTCGTTGCTTCGAAATGCCAAACCTGTTCGGCGTTCGGACCCCATGTGTCGTCCGTTGGTCGTGGCGCGGCGGCGTAGGTATCTACATCGCTGTTGGCCAAAATGTGAATGTAACATTTGACATTTTTTAGTGTATCGAAATCGAAGCGATAGAGAGAGAGAGAGCGTCCAACGGAGGCCGTGGCGGCGGCCTGGTCCCATCTCCATAAGAAGGTCGACAAATTTAAATTGCTAATAAGGTATTAGCTGTTTTTTTTTATCTTCTCTCCGAATGTGGAGGGAGCAGATTTTGAATTACAATAAAATAACATTTCGATCGTAAATATTTCGTTTCGCTTTTGAGATGATGGCATCTTTCGAAGGGGAGAAGCACCACATTTTGTGGAGTTTCCAAGACGGAGTTTGGACTGACGTCAACGTGGGGCTTCGACGGGCTGTAGAATTAGTATGTTAATGACAGAGATTAATTAGCGGACTTCCCGAGATGCTCGAGAAGGTGCGACATATTTGGGGTTCAGAATAAAATATTGCACTACTCGGAAGCATATTTCTTCGGATAAATGGAGCCTAACGTAACCGATCTTAATTGTGAAGAGCGTGTTTCGCGCTTTAACACATATTTAGTGATCAACCGCGAACAAAAATTCTTTGGAACCTTTTACTTTTTACATTCATTGTGTTTCCGTCAGGGTAGAGTATTCCCTTCAGAATCAGAAAATTTTAAACTTAACATGCCGGTGAAGAAGCTGTCTCGGGAAGCAGACTGTTAAGAGCAACGATGGACGGTGTGCAGAACAGCGTAAGAATTCGAGTGATATCCAGTTCATTCGAATCTCGACGGGGACTGAGACAAGGTGATGGACTTCCCTGCCTACTATACCACCATCGCCCTGGAAGGTGTTATGCGACGAGCCGGGCTCAACAGGCGGGGTACAATCTTCACGAAATCCAGCCAATTTGTCTGTTTTGCGGGTGACATGGATATTATTGCTAGAGCTGTACACCCGCCTGAAACGCGAAGCAGCAAAGGTCGAACTGGTGGTGAATGCGGCTAAGACAAAGTACATGCTGGTAGGTGGGACTGAGCGAGACAGGACAAGCCTTGGTAGCAATGTTACGATAGACGGGGATACTTTCGAGGTGGTAGAATAATTGGTCTACCTCGGTTCCTTGCTAACGGCTGACAATAACGTGAGCCGTGAAATACGAAGGCGCATCATCAGTGGAAGTCGTGCCTACTATGGGCTCCAGAAGAAACTGCGGTCAAAAAAGATTCACCCCCGCACCAAATGTTCCATGTACAACACGTTAATAAGACCGGTGGTTCTCTACGGACACGAGACATGGACGATGCTCGAGGAGTACCTGCAAGCACTCGGAGTTTTCGAGCGACGCGTGCTAAGGACGATCTTCGGTGGCGTGCAGGGGAACGGTGTGTGGCGGAGAAGGATGAACCACGAGCACGCTGAACACTATCGTGAACCCAACATCCTGAAAGTGGCTAAAGCTGGACGGATACGGAGGGCAGGGCATGTTGCAAGAATGCCAGACAACAACCCTGCAAAGTTGGTGTTTGCTAACCATCCGGTTGGTACAAGAAGGCGTGGGGCGCAGAAAGCACGATGGGCGGACCAGGTGGAGCGTGATCTGGCGAGCGTTGGAGAGCTGCAACCGCAAATCGAGTATTATGGCGGCAAATTGTTGATTCAGTGTTATCATGAATTTGATGTTGAACTAAATAAATGAATGAAAAGAAAGAATGAGCTGATTCCCGTCATATCAGGTGAAAAAAACAATAATTAAAAATATTTCAACACATCTTCGCCTCAGTCATTAGATGGAAATAGAAAGACACAGACTATCTTTAACCAGCCCCTATAGCATGGTTTCCCAAACTGTGGGTCGCGACCCCCCAGGGGGGTCGCCGGCCTTCATCCAGGGGGTCGCGAGGGACAGTCAATTATTTTAATGTAACAGACAACAAATGAGGGAATTTCTATGGGGGGTCGCCGAAACTATGTCTTTTGGCAAAAGGGAGTCGCGTGACCTCGATTCCCGTGTTCGATTCCCGCCGCAGCTGTCAGGAAAAGTTTTCGGCTGTGCCACTGGGCGTTGCATGCTAGTCCGTTGTCTAGTGTCGTTCTTCATTCAAAGAGCAAATAACTCGCTGGAAGCATTAAACGTGTCTGTGTCTTTAATCTTATTATTTTAAGAAAAGGAGGGTGGTTTTACCATATGTTTTAAACTATATGAAAGCTAATGTATAAATGTGTCATGGGGACCAAAATGGCCAAGAGGCATTGGGCGAGATGCAAAAATAAACATTATCACTATTGGTTGATGACGGGAATTAGATAAAAACCCGATATTGTAAAAAATAAATTTATGGTGGAATCTCTGGTGGTATTTATGGAAGAATCCCTGTTAGAATTTTTAAAGCAATTCCTAGATATTGTGAAAATATCCCTAGAAGAATTGCTCCTGGAACACTTCAGTATTAGTGGGAATTTCGTGGGAGAATTTCTAAAGGAGTTCTTACCGGAATTTTTGAAAGAATCATCGGAAGGTGTTTCTTCAAAGAACAAATTGCATACTTTATAAAACAGATGTTGCAGGTTTTTCTGCAGGAATCAGTGCAAGATCTTCCGAAAGAATTTCTGGAGCAATTGCTGAAGAAGTTTCTGGATGATTTTCTGAAAAAGCCTTTTTGCAAGGAATCCCTAGAAAAATTCTAGATGAATTTCTGCAAAATGTCATTTTTTTGCAAAATTTCATGGAGCTTATGAAATCATTAAAAATTGATTGAAAAAAAAATCGCAAAGGAATTTCTGAAGGAATACCAAGAGAGTTATCTAAATCAGTGATTCCCAAAGTGGGTGAAATCGCACTCTGGGGGCAAAAATTAGCTAAAAGGTGTGAACATTTGGAAACTGAAAATTGGTGGGCGATAACTCCTACAGAATAGCGATTTTTTTTTAAAAGGTGGTTAACAAATATTAAACTCTTTGTTATTGGAATGAAATCAGTCACAGTGGCTTATTGATTGATTGTAGCTAATTCCCAAACAATACCAAGAATACTTGAAAGAACTTATGAAGAAACTGCTGAAATTTCTAAAACGAAAGAATATCTGAAAAAAAATCTTATACAATTTCGAAAAGATTTCCTGAAGGTAATTCTGAAGGAAAACATGCATGACGTTTAATATTAAATGTATGAAGGCGCTTTTGAGAAAAAAATAGAAAAATATCTGACGAATCTACAAGATTTTTTAAAGATACCACCTCAGGAATTTCTGAAAAATATAATCTTTGGGGCAATATCTGTAGTATTTTCTATAGGAATTCGTGAAATACTTTCCAAAGGAATCCCTGGGCAAATGGTTAAAGCTCGCGCTTTATGTTTAAGTCAAGTAGATTCGAGGTGGTTATAAATATCGCCAAAATGCAATACTAAAGTCATCTTAATGTTATTATGGTAGACAAAACCTTTAGAAAGTAAACTGGTCATCATTGTGGCTTGGAAAGTATTCCTACAAGACATTCTGAATGTTTTAAGCATTCTTTGTAGGATGTTTTGAAGGACTCTTCGGAAAATAAAGACATGGTTGAAGATATTTATAGCTTCTGAAAAAATGCTGTAGGCTTTTTTGGATGAAATTTGGATTTGCTTATCCCCGGAGGAATTTTATAAACAATCAATGGAGGAATTTATGAGAAAACCCATGGTAGATTCTCAAGGAAAATTTTTAAGGAAATTTCTGGATGAACGTACACAGCAATTTTTGAAGGAAACTCTGAAGTGTTTTGTTTTTCTAAAGAAAGAATAGATGCTTATGAAACAATCAAGGTACATTTAAAAAAAATCACGGGGAATCTTTGGAGTATTTCCTTGAGAAAAGCCTTGAAGAATTTATGTTTCTCAAATAATCCCTTGAGCAATTTCTGAAGGAATCTGGAAGGTTTCTTAAAGCAATCCTTGGTTAAAGTTTAGGGAAGTTTCTCAGGGATTTCTTCAAGAAATTTCTGGAAGATTTTGTGAAAACAATCATTCAAGAAAATTAGATGGTGTTTATAGATGTTTTTTTTAAGAATCTAAAGAGAACTAGAGGAGGAATGACTCTATGGAGAAACTTTTGAAAAATAACAAAGTGAAAGCTTCTGAAAGAATCGTTTGAAAAATTGATTGAGTAATCTCGATGCATTCCCTGAATAAAATGTTCAAATAAATCCACGGAATATTTTTGAAAAAAAAAATCGTAAAGGAACTTCTTGCGCATTTTTTGGAGGAATTCTTGGAGAAATTTCCAAATAAAATCGTGGAGAATTTCTTGGATTTATTTTTTATTTTTGAAAGAACTTCTTATAATAATTTCTGAATTGATCTCTGAAAAAGTTTTTGAAGAATGTTATTGGAGAATGTCCTTGGTCCTTTTATCCTTGGAGAATAAAGACACGGTCGAGGATATTTATCTATCTATATCTATCTATATGTATAAAAATGCAGTGGCGTACGTGGGACCGCACATAACTTGCGAACGGGTGGTCCGATTTGGGGCGTCTAAGTTTTGTTCTGTTAGTTTTCACCCAAGGAAGGTTTATGAGGCCTAAAACATGGGAAAATTGAGTGTTTTTGAAAATCGGGTTTTCATACATTTAGAACGGGGACTTGGGCGCTTGGCTAGGGGCTTGAAACGTCAAAAAACGCTGTAGGCAATACAAAGTTTGCCGGGTACAGCTAGTATATATAAAAATGTAGTGGCATACGTGGGACCGCGCATAACTTGCGAACGGAGGGTCCGATTTGGGTCGTCTTAGTTTTGTTCCGTTGGTTTTCACCCAAGGAAGGTTTATGAGGCCAAAAATATGGGGAAATTCAATGTTTTTGAAAATCTGGTTTTCATGCGTTTTGAACGGGGACTTGGGCGCTTGGATTGGGACTTAAAATGTCAAAAAACGCAGTAGGCAAGACAAAGTTTGCCGGGGTAAGCTAGTAATTTCTAAAATAATTGCTGCAGTTTTTTCTGAAGGAAATCATGGAAGGTATACTGCAAAAAATCATCGTAGGGATTTTTGAAACAATCCATGGACGAATTTCTGAGGAAACCCATGGTAGCCCAATCAACACACGATCGCATATGATTTTGAATAGGATGCAAAAGTGGAGGCGATATACGCACACTTTACACGTGGTTAAGCGGAAGCATGTACGTTTATGGCCTCCACTTTAGCATCCTATTCAACGTCATATAAAACTTTGTGTTAGCTGGGAGGTTCTCAAGGGAGATCCTTGGTGAAATTTCTGGAGGAACCTGCAAAGGAACTTTTAAAGCGAACTCAGAAGGATTTTTTTTTTCTAAAGAAAAAGAGAAGCTTCTGAAAAAGTCAAAGTGAACTTTCTAGACCATTTCTTGAAAAAATATATGGAGAAATCTGTAGAGGTATTTCTGGAACAACCCCTGTAAGAATTTCAAGAAAAGTCTCATGAAAATCGGAATATCTTCCAGGAGGAGTTTTCGGAGAATCTCTGAAATATTCCATGAACGAATGCTTTAAACGGTTTCTGAGAGAATACTTGGAAGATTTTTTTTAAGAATAAATGGCAGGCTTTCTAAAGAAGTCACTGCAGGAATCTGTGGAAAATCTTTCTGAATTTCTCGAGCAATTTCGAAAGAAATCTATTTCCCAGAGTATTTCCTAGAGGAAAGCTGAGCAATAGCAATTTGAAGATTTTCTGAGGCAATCCCCGGAAAAAAATCAGGAGTAGATCGTGATGGAAACTTTGGAAGATTTTTTGAAAAATGTCATCGTGGAATTTTAGAAGGAGTTTATGAATGATTTTTTAAAAGAATTCATTGATGAATTTATGAAGAAATCTTTACAAGGCTTTCCAAATTAATCTATGGAGAACTTTCTAAAAAATATATATTTTTTAATATTGAAATTTTCTGAAATAAACGTTTAAAAACTTCAAGAATAATCTCGATGCAATCCCTGAAGAAAAATTTCCGAATGAATCGCTGAATCATTTACTAAAGAAGGTGAAGGATCTCCTTGCGGTAATTCCTGGAACAATCCTTGGGGTCTCCAGTTAGCCTAGTGGTTAAGGCTATGGATCGCCAATCCGGAGACGGCGGGTTCCATTCCCGTTCCGGTCGGGAAAATTTTCTCGACTCCCTGGGCATAGAGTATTATTGTACTTGCCTCACAATATACAAATTCATGCAATGGCAGGCAAAGAAAGCCCTTCAATTAAAAACTGTGAAAGTGCTCAAAGAACACTAAGTTGAAGCGAGGCAGGCCAAGTCCCAGTAGGGACGTCGAGCCATAAAGAAGAAGAAGAAGAAGAATCCCTGAAGAAATTTCAGAAGAAAGCCATAAAAGAATTTTTGAAAGATTTTTTTTTTATTTTTTTATTTTTCAAAAGAACTTCTTTGAAATAATTTGTAGATTGATCTCTGAAGGAATTTCCAAAGAAAGCCCTTGAGAAATTCTTTAAGCTTTATAGAAGCATTACTGAAGGAATCCTTAGAAGAAGTGCCGTTTTGTTGCATATGGAAGCGCTAAACTATTGGTAAGTCTTAAACACACTTCATTCAAACATTCTCAGCTACGATCACTTCCACAGTTATTAACTGAGAGCTTTCTCTGTCAATGCCCATTTTGCATGTGTATACCGTACCGTGTGACAGGCCCAAAGATATTCTATACCCAAGCAAGTCAAATCAATTCCCAGTAGTAAACGTTTCTGGCTCGAGCGGGAATCTATCTGGTTATGCTGAATTCACGCATCTGCTATATGAGCCCCGAAAAATGGCATGAAGGATTTTTTGCTTTATTAACGTGATTTAAAAATAAAAACTATAAGATCAAAAGAATCTTTGAGAAACAGCTGGAGTAACTCTTAAAGAAATTTATTAAGCAACCCACTGTGGGAAACATCAACCCAAAAAACAGATCTCTTAACGCCGCTGGTTTCGATACGAGAAGTTGACCATTCTTGTCGTAAAAAATACGAGAAATCGATTGGTGCTAATTTCGTACACTGCACGGCACGGGAAATGGTCCATTTTACCTTTTTTTCATACAAAAAGAGAATCAAAATGTACGTTTAAACAACTAACACGACTGTAGATCATTAAAAATAGCTGCAAGTGTAATTGGAAGTAAATAGGAATCATAAGAATACATGAAAGATCTTTTTAAGTGCTTATTTCGCTCCATATGCCCTAACAACTGTCGGATATTCACAATTTTTCCTAATTATGAATGGATTTTCTATGTTACTGCACGCAGAAAAATAAATTGTAAACACAATCAAATTCTAGTTTAAATCAACCGATTTTTCAGTTTACTATAGCGACAAACTGATTTCTTGTTTAAACTGAACTGTTGCATTGTTTGATAATACAAATATTTTTATCTAATGAATTTTTTGACAGTTTGTTAGAACAAACAGAGATTTGGTTACTTCAACATAAAATAACAGATTGTTTTAAACGACTGCGCATTTGCAACTAACAAAGCCAGGATGTGATTGTGTTGGTGACGGCAGCTGCTGCGGCAGCTCGGAAATCTATTTTTTAGACACTCGGCAATCAGATGAAAGTGAGAACGAATAAAAAAAAGCAAATATTCGAAACCGACCAACTTTTTGTGGATGCTGTCTTGAGTACCTGCGCGTTATCCATCACGGCCAAACCTGCACTTGGAAGTTGGGGTGATTGATTTGCTACACCTTCCTCGTTGTGGCGAAGTTGGGGTAAGAACTTTAAAGAAGTGGGAGTGCTTTCGGGCCATGTTTGTGGTTCCCATTTTGTTGAAACAAATAAAGTTTTTAACATTATATGGAATGGTGGGAATTGGTTGTTTTGATCGATAAACTCTAAGTAAGAACAAATAAATATAACTTTGGAGCAAGTAAATGCTCAGTTTGAAAATCAACCATGCGTTTTATTGTTTTAAATAGGCCTCATTTTTCTGCGGATCATTTTTGATATATTCAAATCCGATTTATCGATTAATACTAGATCATTCTCGGAATGGTATAAATAGCTGTCCATTTCACCCCAATTTGCCCTGATTTTTGTCATGTAATGAATAAATCAATTTGCTCTGATTTTTTTTTTGTCAAAATGAATATATTATTTTCCCTTATTAGCATTGGTACTGGAACCAATGTTATCAAAAAGACATGTAGGTATATGACTTTTTCTATAATTTCCACTTTTGATGGGGAATTAAGGGCATAATAAGCATTTTATAAAATATGTCAAATATGCGCTAAACTGATTGAATAGGGCGCCTCAAAGCACCAAATTATATATATTCAAGATGCCTCATTTAATCAGTTGTGTTATGCACACAACATTGCCACAAATTAAGATTAGGGTTAATGCTTATTATACCCTGTATTCTCCACCAAAGTCATATGTTGTAACTGTCCTTTCGATTACATTGGTTTCAGTACCAAAAGTCCATCAATTCGGACATAAGCAAATTGTGGAAATCAATTCATTAATGAGGCGATAACAAATCAGGGCAAGTTGGGGTAAAATGGACAGCTATTTATACCATTCCGTGAATGATTCTAAGCCTTATCGATAAACCATACTTTTATATATAAAAAATGATTTAGAACTTTATGTATTGCAACCAGCGACATTACAAAACAATAGAAAAAATGTTATCATCCAGCAGTTTTAGGGGCATGTAGGGCAAAATAGGGAAAATATATTGTATTTATGCGCATGATAGCTGTTAACTTCCAATTGAAACTAAAACAAATTTCAACGTTCCATTACAGTATCTGTTTCTTATAAATACATTTTAATTCTCATTTTTCTATGATAATAGGGCAAAATGGGGCAAATTGGACAACTACTGAAGATGATTTTGGTGATAACAGATCTAGCGCTTTATGTTTATGCAAAAAAAAAAGAAATTCAAACCAGTTACATTAAAAATCCATTCATAATCAAGTAAAATTCACAATTTCTAGCAGTAGTTGGGGCATATGGGGCAATATAAGCATTTAAAAGGAACTTTCATATATGTTTATGTTTTCTTTTAACCTCTAATTACACCTGCAGCTATTTTCAATGATCTACAGTCGTGTTAGTTGTTTGAAAGTACATTTTGATTCTCTTTTTGTACGAAAAAAGGGCGAAATGGGGCAAAATGGATCACTTCCCGTGCCGAAGGGAGAGTAAATATACCACCAATCGATTTACAACCTCTGAAAAAAAAAAATCCGATTGAATCCGTGGGGGGTTTCAGAAAAAGTCCTGGTTATTCTTGAATTTCCAAAGTGATCTCTGAAGGATTCTTTGAAGGAATCCACAAATAAACACTATTAAAAAAATGTAGAAGCAATTCTGAAGAAATCTTCAGAAGAGTCCTACAAATACGATTTTTAGCATACGGAATTTAGTCATTGACAGAAGAAGCTCTCAGTAGATAACTGTGGAAGTGCTCATAGAACACTTAGCTGATAAGTATGCTATGTCCCAGTAGCAACGTTACGCCAAAAAAGACGAAGAAGCATAAGCAAATTCTGTCATTCACAACACAACCAACAACGCAGCGAATCAACGATAGTATTGTGATAATACTGAATTCTAACACAAACACCTGCATCGCGCTACGATCGCAACAACGACGCGTCAAGCCCAAACATCTTCAGCCCGAAAGTTATGATGGTGATCATCCACCGCGCCGCGACCATTATCACTGTGTTCGTTTTCGTGGCGTTGCGTTTAGTTTCTTAGAGAGATGATGATCGTCAAATTTGGACAACAACACGCATATTCAGCGCGCCAAGAGGCGATGTTATTCCTCTCCATCATCGTTGTTAATGTGGGCATGTTAAGTCCTAGAGGTACATACGTGGTATGAGATAGCGTGTTTGTGTAGCTTTTTTTTCTCCTGTGGGTCGGTCGTCGGTGGTGCGATCGTCTTTCCCGCGCGTTTCGATCGTCTTCCTAATGCTGCTGCTGTGGAGGTTTTGGTGATGTGCGATGATGGTTTGCTCTTGGAAATTTGTTGATTCACATTGTTTACCTTTTCGTTTTGGTGCGGGTTCTTGTGTGGAAGGCACGACGATACGATACCCCGTGATTGAGTGTTGTGAAGTGGATTTTTTTCCTGCTTGGTCAGGGTAACAAATGAATCTCAATCGAGACGAGTGAGAAGGCATTTGTTGGGACTTGGCTTTGGACTTGGGCGCGATGATGTAAGAATTCAGGTGTGCAGCTTATAAAAAGCATGTGTGCATGCGCTGATTCGCAATTTGGCTTGTGCCCTGCTGACATTTGGTAAATCCGATTGTCGCAGAGTGGTGCTAATTTTGATATGTCGTAAAATTTATTTTTATTATTGATTGTCTGATTTCATTCCGGTGTAATGGTTCCAAAATTCCCAGAGTGAGTCAAATCCAAGGGGATTTTCCTTGAGGTAATTTTGTAATCTATTTTGCACTTAGTAATCGTGTTTTACACTTGCGTCAATTTTTGTCAAATCGAAAACCATGATCTAACACTGTTCTTATAACAACAGTATATGGTTTACCTGCGAATCTTTCTAGACTGAAATGTATGAGTCAAGAAAACACCAAGTAACGTACTTGCAGAGCAGAAAATATGCCAACACTTCTCATATATTTTGAAAACTATTTCCTCTTAGAAATAATGAATTTCATTGACTTTCCTTCATATAGTAATACCCAAATAAACTGTACAGTATAAGAAAACAACTAAAATAAAATTCGATGGAAAAAAAATTGCTCATAATTAACGAACATTCAACAACAAAAGCTCAAAATATTAAGCCGAACATCATCAAGAAATGGCCAGCCTCTGGGAAGCAACCGAAAACCTTCAGATCATCATCGTAAAAGACAAGACTTCGTTAATGTATCGTATGCTGCTCACCGCTGCTACCAACCCATCCCTTATGCCGATATTGTTAGTGATGCACGCTCGTGTCTACCGGTCAAACCGCCTGCTGATTTTGTTTGTGGCTGCACTTCTCGCCTTCACCTTATTCCAACCGTCCGCGCTACGGCTTAAGCCTTAAGCTTGAGTAACGCACACAGTCAAATCCAACTCGTGGATCCACGGATACACGACGAAGGCACACTTCAAAAAATACTGAGTCAGCCTGGTAGAAGGCCACCTCCAAATTGTAGGTAACCTCTGTCTCTCCCTAACTCTGGGAAATTAGTTCTGGTTTCCGGTACACAAAAGGCGCATCATAACAAAAATAACAATAATAGGGACGAATACCTAGAGCAAAGCAAAACAAGTTGAATTCCGATTTTGGGTTTTCGGATTTTCCACTCAATGGCTCCGGCTGAACAAAAACCGGACTAACGGTGGGATGTGTGAGCGACATTGCCTTTCCGTTGTGCATTTTGGTGACATCGCATGTTTTTGCGTTTGATGGTTAATGATCCGATTGCATCTCAATGGGGAGGACAGAAATTGGAATTGGCTAACAGGAGGCACCATTTGAAGTTTCTAATTTATCGGTATTAGGTGTGGATGTGAAAACGATATCACATTTCAGGATAAGAAGATAATGTAGATTTTCCTCTGACATAGACGAAACAGCATGTAAGAGCATGACATTGCTGCCTTATTCGCAAGCTAGAGGAAAACACTAACAGAAGTTTGTGATCGAAATGTGGTAGCAACACTATGGTGAACATCTGACAAGCATGGAAGACACACACTAATCTAGTGCCACAAGTGAAGCGTTACAATTATTGCGGTTTTTTGCTGCTACCGACCCTCTTAGGCAAATCTCTAGTTTTTCCCACATTTCTTTACTGGTAAGAGAGTAATAGGGTCATCAGTTATTTTTATTTTATTTATTTATTGCTGCAAAAATACGTAACGTAAGACATTCATCTTTTTTATGTTACATTGAATATTTCTAGTGGAACGAAGCGCCGTTAGCTCGTGCTTTACTTGAACATTTTTGTATTACTTATCCTACATTATTTAACTTATTTAAAATACTCTTTACATCCTCTCTTAAAAGCTATAATAGATTGTTCATTTGCGAGATATGCGGGCAATGTATTCCAGTTAGTCTATCGACAGATAAACCATATGAAAGTAACATATTGAACTAGATTCGAAAACTGGTCCGCTGATTGAGAGGCACGGACTAGACCTCTCGGCCATATCACCGGCCAATAAATGTGAAACTGTTCCTATGTGCTTGGTCAAACAGATTAGTTGACAACTTGGGCACTTTTTGGATTCGACTGCGATAGATTTTAGCTTGAAAATGGCTCTTCCAGTCTTGACAAAATTCAAATACAGCTATTTAATCTTGTCCGACGTTTCGGTCTCATTTAGGACCTTCCTGAGTTCCTGAGTCCCTGAGGAAGGTCCCAAATGAGAACGAAACGTCGGACAAGATTAAATAGCTGTATTTGAATTTTGTCAAGACTGGTAGAGCCATTTTCAAGCTGACAACTTGGGAAACCAACTCGAACTTACATGATGGATGTAAAATTGAGTCAAATTTGCTGTTCAGTCATGAAATGTTTACGTAGGTTGACGCTTTACGTCACGTACTTATAAATTCCTATTTTTTAAGAGTGTGTGCTAGCCTCACAATATAAAAATTCATGCAATGGAAGCCACAGAAAGTCCTTCAATTAACAACTGTGGAAGTGCGCAAATAACACTTAGTTGAAGAGAGACAGGCCAAGTTCTAGTGGGAACGTAGAGCCATACAGAAGAAGAAGATTAGGGATGTGGTCCATCTTATGTACACGAATGAATCATATCTTATCTGAAAGGTCTCAGCGAAACCAGAAAATCTTTTTATGGGGTGAAAATTCTATATGTCGAGAGAAAAAAGTTATAGTAAAAACCGTTTTAAGATTTTGTATGAGAATTTCTACTTCATAAAATATATATTGAATTGATGTAACCAGGTGTATAAAAATCATGATTTCTCTCCCACTGTATAGAGTTTTCGTCCCATAGTATCTTTTTCTTGTTCAGATGAAACCTTTCAGATAAAATTCCCGTTCTTCTTTGTGCGGGACACCCGGAATCGGTTCCGGAACACAACGGGTTGTTTCAAATATTGTCAGAACCTAATTTCTCGCTAACCGATCATCAGGTTTTCGAAAAAGCCGCGATTTGATGTGTCACAAACATGCATTTGGCTCACTTACATGTTTGGCCACTTTCGGCGGGACACCCGGAACCGGTTCCGAAAAACAACCCGTTGTTTCAAAAATGGTCTGAGTCTTTTTTCTTACTAACTGTTCTTCAGATTACCGAAAAAGCCACGATTTGATGTGTCGCATGCATGGGTTTGCTGCGGTACCCTTTCTGGGGTACCGGTACGAAACACCGAAATGACCAGAACGGCTTGACCGTTCTGAACCATTTTCAATAGGAAATAATGGGACAGAATGTTCCGTCAAATTAACCATTGGTCGTTTAAATCGGTTGATGTTTACTAACCTAAAATGAGGTGACCTTTTTGTACACATACCCACACACGCACACACATACACGCACATACATCATCTCAATTCGTCGAGCTGAGTCGATTGATATATAAGACGTGATTCTTGCGAGAGTTCTTTTTTTGTTTTCTGGATGAACTATAGCCTTTTGGTTATCCTTGGTGTACGAGAAAAGCAAAAATTAAAGTGCTTGCCTCCTATTTTTGACGAGATTAAAGGCATGGCCGAATCAATGAGAGCTTACCGAACTGTGCGAGAGACAAATCGCAGCACTAGCTCTACCGTCGGCGCAGAGAGTAATTCACAGTGCTTGGGACAGTGGTTGTCACTGTGTCATTTGATCGGTGCTTCCAACAAACAGCACAAACATTTATAAAAGTTCCATACAATGTATCCCAGGTTCATGACTACTTAGAAAGATGGGGTGTACGGAAAATTTGATGAGCCGGGTTCCATGATTTCCATGATTTCCAAATTTTAGAGGATTTCAGTTGCGTTTCAGAGGTTTTAGAAGACATTCGAAGGGTTCTATGGCGTCTCAATGGGTTTTAACAGCATTTTGGGGATGCCTCAGGACTTTAACCCTCTAATACCCAACCCCGCCTTTAGACGGGGTATAGTTTGAGCATTTCTGTAATTTTTGTTTCGTGGACAATCAAAATTTTTATATTTTTGGCTGACATTTAGGACTGTTCTGTATATCTCAAAATGGTTTTTGGTGTCTTTTAAAGCGTATTTACATTTTTTAAAAATCATTGAAAAGTTGATGTTCTAGTCACCTTTCAGAAGTCATTGTTTATTTTGTATTGAATCGTTACAAATCACATATTTTAAATTTTTCCCAAATCATTTTATCATAGTGAAATAGTTTAAGGGAGTCGAATACACTCTAAAATTATTTACCTTAAAATTACACAGAAAATACAATTGTCAATGAAAAAAAATTAAAAAATTAATATTTCAACAATAGTCATAAAATCTTCAAATGTTTTCGTCTCAAAAAATCCGCATCCCGAAAAGGCTTCCATGAAAAATATAAAAGTGGGGGAATGTTCAAAAATAAAAATTAGAAAAATCAAAAACCGAAATTTACAAAATCGAGAAGTAAAAATAATCGTCTTCCAAAACATGCTTAAATCGATTTTAGATGACGAAAAATGATATTTAGATCAAAATCAAAAATTTGGGTATTAGAGGGTTAAGAGAAATTTCAGAGGGCTTTAGTAATATGTTCAGAGCATCTCAGGAGGGTTAAGAATTGTTTCAAAAGGTTTCAATAGGATCAGTTTAATTTGTTTTGACCGAGGATATTAGACTGAAAGTCAAGTTATATTCCCCTATCGATCCTATCCCGTTATGGTTTGAATATTTTTTTGGAAACGTTTCACATGGATTCAGGGAGTTTCAGTGGTTTTAGGGACGGTTCCAGGAAAATTCCACGGATGGATCCAGGAGTTTACAAAGGTTTCAGTGGGTCCAAGTGAAATCGAGGGCCAAGGAGAACCACCTCCCTGCAACAAAATCTCTCCTGAAACCTCTCAAAACCTCCTGAGTTTAAACTCTTTATAACACCCTAAAACGACACTTGTACCCCCTAAAACGCTCTCTTGGAACCATCCTGAACCTCACTAAAACCTCCTTGAAAGTTTCGTCAGGTTGAAAATCCAGGCGATGCTCCCAAAACACCACTTAAACCCCTTGAAACGCTCTGAAATCTCTAAAACTCCTGAAATGATCTCGAAACTCCTTGAAACACCTTAAGAGGGCCCTAAACGACCTCTTGAATGCTGCTGAAACCCCATGGAACGCCTCTCTTCGGAAACAACACTGAAACTCATCTGAAATCCCCCAAAACATCCCTGGTATTTACTTAAAACGCTAATAAACAATCTTTCGTAGAGCCAATCACAGAGACACTTGTTCCAGTGATAGGAGTCAACTAAATAGTCAGGTGACCCTTAATTCATGGAGTTATGTGGCTTTTAGCTCACCGTACCTAGGAATGAATGGTTAGGGGGCCCAGGGCGTCCATTTGCGCTAACCGAAGCAATGGTCTAGTGGACCTTGTGTTTCTCCGAGACAATACGAACAAGAAATAATTTGTTTAGATATTTGCCAATATGGTTTCGCATTATGCGATTTATACAGTTTTTTTTGTGTATCCTAGCTTTTGGATTTTTCCTATCGATACGGATACAAAGATGCTGTCTTGAGGAAAGTTATTCAGAAGACAAAAAGCAACAACTTTTCTGAACGCGGCATTTTTGTAGATATCGAGGTGAGTCAAGGTGATGCAATATTGTTGCAATATTTTTTGTGAGTTCGTACTTATGACGGGTAGTGTATCTGGTTTTATTGCTGCTAGTCTTTGTTGTGCTGTGCCTGTAAAAAGTTTAATCTTGCCTAGTTTGGGTAGTGGCTACGGTTAGGATAGTTCAGATCAATCTTCAACATAAAATAACAGCAACGATCAATCTTAGTCCAAGAACCTTACGTCCGTAAGGGGAATTTCAATCTAGGAAACCTTGTGAAACAGGCGCTTGCTACTTTCAATAAAAATGAAATGGAAAACTCGCGTGTCATGCCTCGAGCATGTGGGTTTGTCAACAACACAATTGATGCTACACTTGATGCTGAATTAACCCTCGAGCAGTCGCCTCTGACTCACCTTTGACTACCTGCAGCGACACCGCGCTCACGCTGTGTATCACAAGCGTGCATTTTTCATGGTGCGTGTACTCTGTACACGACGCGACCGCTCCCGGGTTAACCACCAGAGATGTATGTGCTGTCACAATTGATGTATCCGTTGGAAACCTCAACAGGAAATGCGGTTATAGTTCGTCCTCATATCATCTGGGGTAGCATAACCTGAAGCAAAGAGTTTCAGGCCTATTAGTTTGATCTTTTTTCTTCCAAAATGCTTAGAACGCATTGTCGATCATCACATCCGTGATGTTCATCTAGCCAACCAACGTGCTTCTCCATGTGAACCAACATGCCTACCAATCTGGTAAGTTCACTGTGACTCTTTTACACAAAGTTGTTTATGATATCGAGGAAGCATTTGCTCAAAAACAATCCTGCTTGGCGTTTTCTTAGATATCGAGGGTTGTTTTGATAACGTGCCTTTCGATGCCATATTGAAAACCGCACGGAGTCATGGTATATCTCCAATGATTTCCCATTGGATTTACCAAATGCGCAAAAAACCGACATCAGTTCTCGACATTGTGTCAAGCAGCGATTAGGAAAGTGAGTGTTTGTGGATGCCCCCAAGGGGGAGTCTTGTCACCACCTTTGTGGAATCTCGTAGCAGATACGCTATTAAGGCAACTCAATAATAGCGGTTTTCCTACTTATGGTTTGGCCGATGACCACCTAACATTGTTAGTTTGTATGTGCATCACCACCCTTTTCGACCTTTTGCAAAGTGCTGTTCAGGTTAATCCGAGTAAAACATCTATCGTTCTTTTCACGGAAAGACGAAACCATAATGGCTTCCGACTTTTACGTCTCTTTCTGAAATAGCTGATCAGGTAAAATACAATGGAGTTATTTTTGATTCCAAGCTTTCCTGGGCACCTCACATTGAGTTCAGAATCAAAGAAAACTTGTATGGGCTTCGGGCAATGCCGGCGAACATTTTGTACAACTTGGGGTCTAAAACCCAAGTATATCAAATGGATTTACACAACTGTTGTTCGACCAATATTGGCCTATGGATGTCTTGTGTGGTGGCAAAAAGGGAAAGTGAGAACGATTCGATCAAGATAAGGCCATCTCCAAAGGATGTACTTAATGGCGATATCTGGAGCGTTCTCTTCAATTCGAAACACTCGAAGTTCTCTTTGACGTGAACCGCAGATCAACACACACCTCGTTGTTTCCATTTTTATTGAATTTGTACAAAAGGGTCCAAGTGGTTCCACGAAGTTCCCTTCCCGGGAAGAGTGGGTTTCTAGAGAAAAATGTTTCAGACGGCATCGTTTGTTGAACTGATGGCTCTCTTCTAGAAGGTCGAGCAGGTGCTGTTGTCCACTCTCGTGAGCTGAGGCAACATCAGTTTACTCACTTGGTAGACAATGCACAATGCGGAGTGCAATCAGCACTTCAACAGTACGTAATGGGCAAAGTAATATAATTCTGTTTAGATAGTCGAATCGCTATTAAAATCACTTGCTTCGACCAACTCTAGGTCGAAATGAGTTATCCCGTATCGAACTCAAATCGAGGAGCTGAATTCAGCAAGTTCTGTTCACCTTGCATGGATACCTGGCCATTTTGCCATCGCACTGGAGTATCACATGACTTCATTGGTCCTGAGCCAGCGATTCCGGTATTGAAGTGTTGGGTTAAGCTTCAGATTGATACCTGGGCTGCCACTCAGCACAAATAATACTGAAATAGTTGGAGTCATGTCGCCAAACAAAATTGTTTTGCACTGATCTACCTCCAAGAGCACCGAAGTATCTCGCTTCATTTCAACAGATTCATGTCAACTGATTTGAAGTACTGAAATGATGAACAATTGGTATAAATCAATTCAACAAGAAAATATACAGATCAAACGTTTCTAACACCATCATTGTTACTACCAGTTTAAGACTCTCAATGGTACCGTATCATAACACCACTAAACCCCTTTCAACTGAATTCAAGCAGAAACTATCTATTCAAGTGCATCGACCTCCTTCAATGCAAACTTTTAACGAGTCTGCTCATTTTAATCGCCCATCAAATCTCTGCTGGAACAGTTTAGTCCACTCTGTAATGTGCTAATCCCTTACTGCCGCCATCACATTGTACTCCCTACGTTGGCAGTTGCTCCAGGGGGTAGGGCGCTCTGGCAGTACTCAGTGGCACACATCAAGTACCGTTTGATGCAACTATTCCAGAACGTCCCCAGCAGTGGATCCAATCGCGAGCGTGTGGAGTGGAATGGATGTGACTTGTGTCATCCCACGTTTTCTTACAGCCTGCACTGCACCCACCCACAGAAGAACACCCGACCGACGCGACGGTCCATTTGGCCCGCTTTCTGATGTGTGTGGAGCGCCAGCCAGCCAACCTTTTGCAGATATTCAAAACAAACTCCGAACAATTTCTCATTAGTTTGAATTTATTGCCGCAGAAATTGGAGCTCCAGCCACCACCAGCAGCAGCATCCCGCGAGGACGAGCAACGACCGCGAGGAGGCTGGAGCGCAGATAGGGAGTTTGCACCACTCCACCCGGCGATCCCTTAGCTTGGAGGAATGCCTGCCTATTTGCAGCCTCGCTCGCTTGATGGCCATAACTGTTTCGCGAATGCCGTCGTCGTCGTCGGTCGTTGTACTGAGCGCAACTCAACATCCAGCATCCAGGAAACGTTCCAGATATAGGTGGCATGCTATCAAAGTACCTGCAGTTAATTTCTATTACGTCTATTTTTTTGCCTGCCTTCGTTGCTGCTGCTGCTCCTCGCCATCATTCAAAACGGAGAGCGTGCAACGAACGAACGGCCAAAGCCGAGAGCCGTATGTGTACATGCGCTGCTAACTGCATTTTTGTTGAATCGCGCATTCTGCGAACGATTACATCCCAGTTGGGATATTGCGTTTGACATCGGTGGGCAGTGGTATCAGGCATTAATTTCAAATATCTTTCACTTCACTGCAAACAAGGATGTATCCAGAGGCAGTAAGATTCACGATTCTGGCAACACTGCCACTCTTCCAGTTGTCCAGGAATTTTCCTCTTTTCCGTTCCACCAAGGCATCGCGCACCGTTTTTTTTTTTTTTTTCTGTGCGCACACAATCGAAGTGTGGTCGGTCGGAAGGTGGAATGTGTTTTCATTACATAAATTTTCCTCCCGCGCGCTGCTGATGTATCTTCCAGAATCAAGGAACACATTCGCTCGTCGCGTCGTCATACCATTGAAATTCATCTCAGGTAAAAGTGCTCGAATCTGATGCCAGGTCAGAGCACTTAACTGTGAGGCCCTAATTCTGTCAGCAAGAATTGGAGCAAGCCTGATAGGGTGGGTGTTGCCCTCTTCACTTCGATAGAAGATTGCAAAATTCCCATCGCTTTCATGTTATTAAATTATGCAGGAATAATATTTGGAGGAATCTCTGCAAAAGAATCCCTAGAGAAACCACTAAAAAATCTCATGAGGAATCGCTGTGTTGCCGGTTACGAGAAGAATTTTGATCATAAAAATGGAAACACTGCGTAACCCTTGACATTCTGTCAAATGCTTAAAGATTGGGATAACTTACATGTTGAATATTTTTAAATATCTATTTTAGTCTCAATCAGCAGTGCTGCCAGTTATCAAAACATATGTGTGCAATTTCTTAGAGTATTGAAGCCTAACATAAGTTCACCAGTATTTTAAAGCTGCACTCCCTTTTTGCGATCCCCTCGAAACACAATCGACGTAAGACCCTGATCAAGGTGACAGATGTCGATCTGTCAGGGATGACATACTAATATAGAAGTGTCATTTAAAGCGACAAGCAGAATGGAATTGAAAACTACAGTGGGGTTAAAAAAAGAGATTTTTACTTAAATGGAATCAGCTTGTTAGGGTGAGTGGGAAGCAGATGTTAAGAATAAGTTATGCGGGATTTCAGGGGAGTTTCAGGGGGTAAGTATTCCAGAGGCGATTCAGGGTGTTTCAGGAGGTTTCGGGGGGATTTTAAAAGACTTTACAGGTTCACAGATGAGCGTCGGAAAGGAGTTTCAGGACGATTAAGGAGCTTTAATAAGGGTTAAGGAGGCTCCACATGCTTACAGGTGGCACGGTAAAGGCTGGGTATGCTGCGTAATTCAGATCCCATTGTGATCCACTAGCCTCTGCCCAGCAACTCCTATCCCTACCTCCACGCGGTACCGGCCGGAAACTATGAGCAACCTTAGGAAACATCGGGTAACCAATCCCGGTGGGAACTTTGGTCGTAGGCTGACAGCCCCTTCCCTGTCCCTGTCCCTGGGTAACCAATCCCGGTGGGAACTTTGGTCGTAGGCTGACAGCCCCTTCCCTGTCCCTGTCCCTGGGTTGCTTTGGCAAACCTGAGCGTCTGTTCTCCAGGAGGAGCGGCTCACAACAGCGTCTGATCCCCATGTTAGGGGCGGCTGATCTACGTCCGAGTGCCAGGGAAGGACTCTAAGCTAAACTCCGGAAAGTAGGGGGTTGGTGTCAGGCCCTACGAGCCAGCCGTAAGAAACCATTGTAGCGGAAAATCAGCAACAGAATAATACGAACCGAGACCAACGGCAACGACCCCAGCGAACAAAAAGGACTTGCGATTGGAAACTCGGCACGTGGAACTGCCGATCTCTCAACTTCATTGGGAGCACCCGCATACCCGCCGATCTACTGAGGGACCGCGGGTTCGGCATCGTAGCGCTGCAGGAGGTGTGTTGGACAGGATCCATGGTGCGAACGTTTAGAGGTAATCATACCATCTACCGGAGCTGCGGCAACACACGCGAGCTGGGAACAGCTTTCATAGTGATGGGTGATATGCAGAGGCGCGTGATCGGTTGGTGGCCGATCGACGAAAGAATGTGCAGGTTGAGGGTCAAAGGCCGGTTCTTCAACTTCAGCATAATAAACGTGCACAGCCCACACTCCGGAAGTACTGATGATGACAAGGACGCATTTTACGCGCAGCTCGAACGCGAGTACGATCGCTGCCCAAGCCACGACGTCAAGATCATCATAGGAGATTTGAACGCTCAGGTAGGCCAGGAGGTGGAGTTCAGACCGACGATTGGTAAGTTCAGCGCCCACCAGCAGACGAACGAAAACGGCCTACGACTCATTGATTTCGCCGCCTCCAAATATATGGCCATACGTTGCACCTTTATCCAACACAGCCTCCCTTATCGTTACACCTGGAGATCACCACAGCAGACGGAATCTCAAATCGACCACTTTCTGATTGACGGACGGCACTTCTTCGACATTAAAGTCTCTCTAATAAAGACAAATCAATCAATTCTTCGACATTACCGACGTCAGGACTTATCGTAACGCCAACATCGACTCCGACCACTATCTGGTGATGGTCAAACTGCGCCCAAAACTCTCCGTCATCAACAATGTACGGTACCGGCGACCGCCACGGTACAATCTAGAGCAACTGAAGCAATCGGATGTCGCCTCAGCATA
This sequence comes from Aedes albopictus, assembly GCF_035046485.1. Lineage (NCBI taxonomy): Eukaryota > Metazoa > Arthropoda > Insecta > Diptera > Culicidae > Aedes > Aedes albopictus. The sequence goes on along the minus strand of NC_085137.1, from coordinate 358,819,107 downwards.
CGCGCAGAATCTCGAAGCCGCGTTGCCAGACGAGGGCGAGCTCGATGAGGCCCCTCTAGAGGACTGCTGGAGTACAGTGAAAGCAGCCATCAATGACGCAGCAGAGAGCACCATAGGGTACGTGGAACGGAATCGACGGAACGAATGGTTCGACGAAGAGTGCAGAACGGTTTTGGAGGAGAAGAACGCAGCGAGGGCGGTAATACTGCAGCAAGGGACTCGACAGAACGTGGAACGTTACAAACAGAAGCGGAAACAGCAGACCCGCCTCTTTCGGGAGAAAAAGCGCCGCCTGGAAGAAGCGGAGTGTGGAGAAATGGAACTGCTGTGCCGTTCCCAAAAAACACGGAAGTTCTATCAGAAGCTCAACGCATCCCGCAACGGCTTCGTGCCGCGAGCCGAAATATGCAGGGATAAAGACGGAGGCCTCTTGACGGACGGACGTGAGGTGATCGAAAGGTGGAAGCAGCACTTCGATCAGCACCTGATCGGCGTGGAGAACGTAGGCATGGGAGCCCACGGCAACGGAAGAAACGACGACGCCAGTGCAGCGGAAGACGGAAATGAACCAACTCCCACGCTGAGGGAAGGTCAGGATGCCATTCACCAACTCAAAACCAACAAAGCAACTGGTAAGGATGGTATCGCAGCTGAACTCATCAAGATGGGCCCAGAAAAGTTGGCCACCTGTCTGCATCGGCTGATAGTAAGGATCTGGGAAACCGAACGCTACCGGAGGAGTGGAAGGAAGGGGTAATCTGCTCCACTCACAAGAAAGGCGACCATTTGGAATGTGAGAACTTCAGGGCGATCACTATTTTGAATGCTGCCTACTAAGTGCTATCCCAGATCATCTTTCGTCGTCTGTCACCTAAAACGAATGAGTTTGTGGGAAGTTATCAGGCTTCATCGACGGCCGGTCGACAACGGACCAGATCTTTACCGTACGGCAAATCCTCCAGAAATGCCGTGAGTACCAGGTCCCAACGCATCACCTGTTCATCGACTTCAAAGCGGCATACGACAGTATCGACCACGCAGAGCTATGGAGAATCATGGACGAAAACGGCTTTCCTGGGAAGCTGACTAGACTGATTAAAGCAACGATGGACGGTGTGCAAAACTGCGTAAGGGTCTAGGTAAGGGTTTCGGGTGAACTATCCGGTTCATTCGAATCTCGCCGGGGACTGCGACAAGGTGACGGACTCTCATGCCTACTCTTCAACATTGCTCTGGAAGGTGTGATGCGACGAGCCGGGCTCAACAGCCGGGGAACAATTTTCACGAAATCCGGTCAATTTGTGTGCTTTGCGGACGACATGGACATTATCGCTAGAACATTTGGAACGGTGGCAGAGCTGTACACCCGCCTGAAACGCGAAGCAGCAAAGGTCGGACTGGTGGTGAATGCCTCAAAAACAAAGTATATGCTGGTAGGCGGAACCGAACCGAACACGACCGGATCCGTCTGGGTAGTAATGTTACGATAGACGGGGATACGGTCGAGGTGGTGGAGGAATTCGTCTACCTCGGATCCTTACTGGCGGCTGACAACAACGTGAGCCGTGAAATTCGGAGGCGCATCATTAGCGGAAATCGGGCCTACTACGGGCTCCAGAAGAAACTGCGGTCGAAAAAGATTCACCCACGCACCAAATGCACCATGTACAAAACGCTAATAAGACCGGTGATCCTCTACGGGCACGAGACATGGACCATGCTCGAGGAGGACCTACAAGCACTCGGAGTTTTCGAGCGACGCGTGCTAAGAACGATCTTCGGCGGTGTGCAGGAGAACGGTGTGTGGCGGAGAAGGATGAACCAAGAGCTCGCTGCACTTTACGGCGAACCCAGCATCCAGAAGGTGGCCAAAGCCCGAAGGATTCGGTGGGCAGGGCATGTTGCAAGAATGCCGGACAACAACCCTGCAAAGCTGGTGTTTGCAACTGATCCGGTTGGCACAAGAAGGCGTGGAGCGCAGAGAGCACAATGGGCGGACCAGGTGGAGCGTGACTTGGCGAGCATTGGGCGCGACCGAGGATGGAGAGCGGCAGCCACAAACCGAGTATTGTGGCGTACTATTGTTGATTATGTCTTGTCTTAATGATGTTGAACAAATAAATGTATGTACATGCTTACAGGTAAACCTTCGGGGGAGTTTCAGGAAGCTTCAGAGGGTTTTGGGAGGCTTAATAGGCTCCTCGGTGAGCTCATGGAAGTTTCAAGGGTTTCAGAGGCTTGTCAAGGTGTTTATGGAGATTTAAGAGGGGGCTTAGAGGGCTTCACGGCAAATCAAAAATTGGTTTGGTGAGGCCTCCTGCGGAATGGGTTAGCTAGGTCTCCTTTAACCTTCACATACTCGACCCCCGACAACTCATTTTGAAAATACTGGCATTTCGTCAATTTTTATCCGATGTTTTTGAAGTCGCCCTTAATCGATCATAAATTGGTGCTAGTTTATTACACTCAATATGTCCCCGATGTCACCCCCGTGGAACCTATGTCATTCGAAATCATGAAGTTTGACGTGCGACATATGTTTTGGATGAAAACCAGAAGTATCCCCAATGAGGCCCCCGCGGAACCCGTCACGGTCATCCGGATGGGTCAACTTATGCAAATCTGGTTATCGCAGATACGTTTTGCTGTTCGCAATGAAAATTCCGCTGAAAATCGATGTTTCAAACACAATAACACACGAAATAATCATGTTTTGCCATTTCGGTACCCTCCCTGACCCCAGTACAATCCGGAATATCTCCGAAATGGTTCCGGATATTGCATGGCCACTTGGGTGTAATAAACTAGCACCAATTTATGATCGATTGAGGGCAACTTCAAAAAAGTTGGATGAAAATTGACGATATGCCAGCATTTTGAAAATGAGATGTTGGGGTTCGGGTACGTGAAAGTTAAGGAGAGCAAAGACAGGAGGAAGTAGCTGTGCGCGTAGTGTCATCTTAGGTAGCCGCATTTCCTCCCCGACTAGCGTGTCGGTAGAGATCATAGATGGAATGTGGTTGAAGAGGGCCATCAACTAAAATGACGATGAGCTTTCTTCTGTATAGGCGGCTGCACAGCAGCTTGATTTGCCTTGGCGTTTTCAAAGTCGAACATAAGTAAGACCCTCAAGCAGGCCTTGTTCTGACTTTGTAAGTCAACGATGGACTCATGAAAACTATGGCAGCGGCAGAACTCGTAAAGTTTAAGATGCCTAAGTCCATCCAGACGGAGGCCATCGAATTCGCGGATAGCCCGAAGGGTTCACCAAATGCGTTTGTTTATTTATGACAAATAATAGCAAAAGTATGCGAGGCAGCCAACAGTTGAGAAGCTACCAGGCAGCGCTCGCTAGACCAGGAAGTTGTAACCCCAACAGTGAAGGGCAGTAATGCCGGCGAGGCGGAGTACAGACAGGCGACTCGTAAAGCTGGGAAGGGAGGGCCTGAAAAGGCTGGATCTAAGGGAGCAGGGGGTTGCAAAAATTTGTAGGTCATCAGTCACCACAGGTTGGGGCTGATCCCCTATGGACCCTAATGAACAGGAAAAAAGATAAACAGGAGCGTAGGGACATCAAGTTATGGAGAGGTAGGAGGGCAGGTGCTATGCACGCTCGTCATCTAGACGAACGAGTACAGGAACTCGGATGTCTTGAAGGCGATGAGGAGAGGAGTGATGCCAAGCCCGTGGATCGTGGAGCCAACGCGCGTAGTATTCGACGTACTCGTACAGCTAGAATGATCCTCAAGCCCAAGCATGATGAAACCCGCAAGGCCGCCGCTTGGCGGAAGAAGTGCTTCGTGAGGGTGTCGAGAGAAGGATTCTCCCTCACTGAAGCGACCCATCTGAAGGTGAAAACTATAGAACAGATCACTGACGCGAAAGAGCCTGTCACGTAACTACGGCAGCAGTGCGAAATGCAAGTGGCCACTGCAGCCGTTCGGCTACAGAAAGGCCCGGCAAGGGGCACAGGTGGCATTGGTTCAGTTAGCTGGGGCGGATACTAACAAGTCCGTTAAAATAGGGAAGCTCGAGATGGGCTGGTCGGTATATTCGATGGACACCCAAGCAACACAAACGTCATATAATAGTAATGGCAACGCAAGTTTCTGTTGTATATTTAGAAGTTAATTTCACCCCAGTCAACCAGTCATCGTATAAGATGTTGTATAAGATGTTAAAGTGGAGGCGATATGCGTACATTTTACATGCGCCTAAATGGAGGCATGTACGCATATGGCCTCCACTTTATCATCTTATGCAACATCTTATACGATGACTGGTTGTCTGGGACTTTAGTATACCGTAACTACGCTAACGCTAACGCTAAAGAAGTTGATTTCACTTTATTCTAACACGAATTTACTCCTGTACAACCAAAACTTGCGCTGCCGTAACTCTTATATGACATGGGTGATGCTTCAGATACACGAGCCACTGAAGGTTGTATTGTAACCGGGACACAAGTCGTGAGACTGTAAAGTCCCTGACGCCTAGCTTTGGTAGGCGATGTGGAGGTGAAGGCCATGAGGTGGAAAGCTGCACAAACCCTCCCAAGTGCATGATTTGTTCCGGGAGGCCCAAGGTACCCAGGTTTCAAAAGAACCACAGCTGACAAGTTACAGTACAGTTAACGCAGCAGAATCTGAGCCCACCCTGACGCAGCTTAGCAATTTCTGTGCGATATAGACTACAAGGTAGACTACGAGGTAGAAGTAGAGGTCTGCAGGATCGATGAGGTATTTTTTTGAAGCTGATATGCGCCTCCGTGATTCTTGATAGAGCAATTAATGCTGATGTTAGATTGTATTATGGCCGAACTAACAGGATGAAGACCGGTGGTAATAGCGGATGACATCAATGCCTAGGCCTAGCCATTTTACGAACCATTGAGGGCAAATCCTACTAGAGGCACTGGTCATGGCCATGCTCGATGTCGACCTTGGTACTAAAAGTAGTTTTAGTTGGAATGCAGTGGAGTTGATCATCGATGTTACTTTTTGTAGTCCTGGCCTAGAAAATAGTCCGAACTGGAGGGTAGATGATGCCGACACTCATAGCGACCACCTCGAGATTCGCGAAAGTATCGATAATAAAAGTAATCAGCGGGCGGAGGAGGGGGCAACTAGACCAAGACCAAGGCAAAAAGTCGACTCGTTTGTCTCAAACGAAGTGACTAAGCAGATATCTAGATTTGTACCATATCGTTCGCAAATCTACAGATAGTGGAGGTGCAGGTGACTAAACACATAAAACAACCAATATAGAGTTAATAGAGTTCGAAACCAGGAAAGAAATGGCTTATTTTGGTCCCGGCCACCAACATTGAAGGCGTCCCACTAAACACAAAACTGTTAAGCAGTCCGGATCTACCTTTATTGAGAGTATGGATCATTCCGTAGTAGAGCGTATTGGAAAAATCAGTCCAGCAGTAGTGAAAAGCTTCATCAGAGAGGATCAAACTGAATTCCTGTTGGGGATAGCCTAGCCATCGGCTTCGGATGTTTTCACCACGCTAAACATTCATTTCGAGATATTCAATTTCGTATCGATGACGTTTTAGTGTCATACAAAAGAGGAATACTGCGAGTACTAATGAGCATCTACGATCCGCTGGGACTTTTTGCGGCGTTTGTTATCCACAGAAAGATTCTCATTTAAGAAGTTTGAATGGCTGGAATCAACTGGAATCAAAAGGTTCCTCGGGGCGGTGGAAGTTGAGGATAATAATTGTGCTGAAGATGAGCGACATCATTACGTTACTACTACCCGGTGCTACTTTCTAGGGTGTCGCTCGCTGCAACTTTACATATTTAGGAATGCAAACAAGCAAGCTTTTGTTGTTTGAGCGTTTTTTCCATATCGTCGACAGAGACAGTTTTTGTTTGGTGGCGTCGAAAACTAAAGAAGCAACTCCGAAACCACTATCTATTCCTCGTCTAAAGCTAATAGTCGCAGTGAAAGGAGTTCGCTAGAAGAGATCTATCATCCAAAATTATTGCTTGAAAATTCAGCAGACGACAACAGACAGCAATCAGTGTAGTTATAGATTTGTGGAAATGAGCTGAATTTTTTATGATGAGAATGTGAATTCTCTGTTTCTGCAAGGAAATTGTACAAAACCCGTGGGTATTATGACTCCAAGTCTTATTTGATGCCGTTGAGCAAAACTTTGGGTAACTGTGTTGTTTGAGTTGCAAGAAATAAAAAAAAACTAATAACACAGTTCTTAAAGTTTTGCTCAACGAGCACCAAACTAGGCAAGGAATCAAAATACCCACGCTTTTTGAACTTTGTTATTGCAGTAACGAAGAACTTACTGTCCTACTATACAAAAATTCAGCTCATCACAACAAATCTAGTACTTCACCGACCGCGTTTCCTATGGGACGCAATCAGTGAAGAACTAGATTGAAACTAGTGAGCTAGATTTTTGTATGGCGAGATGATCAATTCTCCATTTCTGCAATAAAACGGTGCAAAACAGCGTGGATATCGTGATTTCTTGACTTATTTGATGCTGTTTGAGCAAACGTTTGGATAGCTGTGTTGTTGTATTATTTATTTCTTCCAATTTCAGCAACACAGTTACTCAAACCTTTGCTCAAACAGAATCAAATGAGTCAAGAAATCGTGATACCCACGCTTTTTGCACCATTTCATTGCAGAAATGGAGAATTGATCAATTAGCACACTACTTTCAATCTAATACTTCACTGATTGCGTCCTATTTCTTCAGATCCGCGTTGTTTTCATTAGTTTGTGGCATCCCAGAAGTATGGTTGTGATCAACGTAAAAAAATATGTCAGGAATGAGCATGAGCATGAGCATGATTGACCGCCCGCGGTTGCTCCTCTGTTATTGCAAGGACAACTGCATTTACACAAAGAACCAACAGATGATGCTTGGGATTAGCTTTCTCTTCATTGTGTAAATGCTGGAATCCCAATACTTTTCAATAAGCAATACCAGCGCCGGCCGCGTCCGAATGCAGGTCAATTGAGGATAGGGAAGGAAGTGATGACGTGATTCTCGCTTAGGCCAATAACCGAGGAATTCTCTGCGTTACTACGAGAAATCACTAGGAGTTTGGACAGGGGAAATGGAGATGTGTTGAGGATTTTGTCGTGGTAAACGAGTGTAATGTTTTGATTCGCGATGAATAATGCGCTCGCGAAGAAATACCCTTCTAAACCTTGGACGACGAACGCGATCTTTTGTGCCTCAAAACTCACCCTACATAAGTTATTCATTCGCAACTAAGGAGAACACAATGCTAAACACCGACGCATCTGTAGTTTGCGTTTCCGCGCGAGACAATGCTGAACGCGATCAATTCACAAGTATTAACCAAATAACACGTAATAAATAAATCAGAAAGATCTTACCGCATGGTTCGCCGTCTATCTTTTACCGACCCTCTCTTTTTCCAGAAATTCATGCAACCTTTATTTGAGTCAAAACATTTATTCATTTGATATTACAAATGTCGACACCGAAGATGACGAACCATTCAAATTTTTGTGTTCATGCAAAAAATGAAAGGAAATTATTTATTATCAACTAAATGTGCATTTGGAACTAGCGCCGACACATGACGTGACGAACTTTTCAATGTTTGTTAGATAAATACACAAAAACCAGAGCTGCAGCAGCTTCCACTAATTGGCCTCGAAATTACACTGAACTGCTACAACAACACACGGGTACGACGATGTGCACATTCAAATTGTCGACGACAACGCGCCCGATCCGAATGAAAAAAGCGGCACTTCCTTTGCCTCCAAAAACACACTAAACCGCCTCGTACGAAGATGAGTACTAGTGTGGGACAAATCTCAAATCCTCGCTCCAGTCGACTTTTCTGATTCCACATAGGTCCCATATGAACTGTACAAAATTTCAGCGCAATTGGTGAAACTATAATTTAGCGCAAGCGGTTCAAAGTTTTCATAGGATTTACTATGGGAAAACTTACACTTTCAGATAAAAAATCCCAGAAGTCCTCCCTTGTGTCCTTAATTCAAATCGATCAACATTTCTTGTAGGGAAATCATTTATGAAACTTTCCTTCGAAGACCGCAAAACAATCGGATGCTTGTGGAAAAAGTTATTGATTTATTACCCATTAATGATCCAACGAACGGCTTTTTGTTTTGTTTTATTAGCAGCACTGTAGCTGCTGCCTTGGCTGCTGTTGTTTCGGGGGGTGGTGATGCCTCCCGCCACCCCATGCAACAACGGCAGCAGCAGTGCTGCTGATAAGACAAAACAAAAAGCCGTTCGCTGGATCACTAATCGGTAGTAAATCAATAACTTTTTCCACAAGTATCCAATCGTTTTGCGGTCTTCGAAGGAAAGTTTCATAAATGTTTTTTCTACAAGAAACATTGATCGATTTGAATTAAGGAGATAAAGGGCGACCTCTGGGATTTTTTGTTTGAAAGTGTAACTTTTCCCATAGTAAATCCTATGCAAACTTTGAACCGCTTGCGCTAAATTATAGTTTCACCGATTGCGCTGAAATTTTGTACAGTTCATATGGGACCTAAATGGAATCAGAAAAGTCGACTGGAGCGAGATTTTATTTTTTCCATATAAGCGTGTCCCATACTAATGAGTACGCACACAGGACGACGACGCGATGCAACGACGAACCAAGACGGACTCTCATGCAACCTTTACTATTGAGTCAAAACATTTATTCATTTTAACTAAAACATTACAAATGTCGACACCGAAGATGACAAACCATTCAAATTTTTGTGTAAATGCAAAAAATGAAAGAAACATATTTATTATCAACTGATTGTGCATTGGGTACTAACGCCGACACATGACGTGACGAACTTTTCAATATTTGTTAGATAAATACACAAAAATCAGAGCAGAATTGTATAAATCCTTTAGCATTAATTATTATTATTATGATAAAATGGAAGAGCTCACCAATAAACATCCTTCGAAGTGTCCAGTGCGTATGTGCTACAGCATCTTCCACTAACTGGCCTCTTCTCCGAAATCACACTGAACCGCTACAACTACACACGGGTACGACGATGTGGACATTCAAATTGACGACGACGACGCAGCCGGTCCGAATAAAAAAAGCGGCTTTTTCACTTTGCCTCAAAAATCACTCTAAACCGCCCCGTACGAAGATGAGCACAGCCAAATCTGCGACGACGACGACGCGGCAGGCCCAAATGAAAAAAATGGCCTCTTCACTTTGCCTCCAAAATCACGAAGATGAGCACAGTCAAATAGACGACGACGACGGACGATCCGAATGAAAACGCGGCCTGTACACTTTGCCTCCAAAAACTCACTAAATCGCCCCGTACGTAAAAATATATGTCAGGAATACACATTAACTATCGTCGTTGGGAGTGATAATTGATAATTGAGTGATAATGCATACTTCTACATTCATTGTTCAATAACTTTTGATTCCTTGTATGAAAAAATCCTTTGATCATTGAAATGTGATCTTTGGTAATGTACGCACAAATGATGAACAAATATTTGGAGTTCGCCAATTATACTTAAAACTACAAGTGTATGAAAATTGACCCATTCTGACCCCTTCGAGTGGGTGAGAATGGGTCAAGTGAACAGAATTTGTTCCGCATTCACAACAAAGCAAGTTAATAGAGCTCTGGTCAAGAGTGATACTTTCAATCAATACTATATCACTTGAAAAATATGAGTTTGAGATTCTAAAAAGTATCGATCCACCTAAAAGTGTGATGTTCAGCGAGTTTTAAAAATGGCATTTTAAAAATGCCTCATTTTCCAGATTTTTTTGATGATTTATCAAAAATTGACTAGGTGATGCTCGAGGAACATCATTTTTTAAACTGGAAATTCTGGCAACTACGGGGAAGACACCATATATTTTTTTGATTCGATATTCGCAATATTTGATGAGATATTTCAGATAATGTTTTGACCCAATCCTGCCCAGCTGACCCATTGTCGCCTCCAACTACGGTTTCTTAGCTTAAATGTATTTTCGGAAAAATTAACTAAAATTGTCACCTAAAATGAGGAATGAGCGTAAGCAAATGTGTATGAAAATCAGCTACAGGGTCTGTCCAAACACCGTTCAATCGTCGCAACACCGTTACCCGTCATCTCTTTACTAGAAAATATATATGACCTAACAAATCTCCACCATTGTTAGCAGTTTCCAAGTTCCCCTCCGCGCCTAATCTAGCCGGTCGTCGGTGTGTGCAAACGATGAACAATTGTCCGGCTGGTGAACCATTCTACATGGCACGCCTGCCCATCATCATCATCATCGTCGTCGTCGACGACGTCGTCATAGTTCAGCTTCGCGCATAACGTTTCGCGGCAGCATGCCGAAGCACCACTTTGAATAGGATGGCCGAAAAATGAATTTGAGAAAATCGAGGTTCACCGTGGAGCATCATTTGTCATCTTGGCATTTTCCGTCCCCACGCCTGCCAGCCGTGCGCTTACGTGTGTGCAGAGCTCACTTCGTTTTCCTATTAGCTACGGGTTCAGGTTAGGATTGAACCCATTGGTTGGGGCCTGCCTGGCTAGTTTTACTAATGAGACAGTCAGGTTTCGGGTCAAGCCTTTGTTGCGCCCCTGAATGATAGTAATTTCTGACAATTTGGTACGTTGACCCCCGCCCGTGTGCGTGTGGGTTCGCACGCAACGATGACTTTCCAAGACCTCTCCAAACCTTCTTTCAATATTTTTGTGGGAATGGGGCCCTTGTTCAACGGTTTGTTGAAATCACCCTTATCGTATGAAATCGACACCATCGCCATCTAACCTAGGCCCAACAACGACCACTCACTCCATCCGAGCTACCTTGATGCACTTCCTTTGCGAATAAATCGTAACTGGAGACCTTCGGGGCGACTAGCGACATCATATGGGGAGGTATCGTAACCATTTTTGCCCGTTTATTCCGCTTGGTGTTCGTTCGTTTATCCATCCCGTAATCTAACTGATCGCCGTGTCGAGATGCGATGGTTTATCCTTCACCCGCACTCTGGCAATTGGACCCCTCGACCGTTCGTGTTCCGTCAGCTGGAGTACTCGGACGGTGGTGGCGTTGAGAAGTTCTTCGTGCAGATCCACATCTGTAAGCAAAAGTGCCAGATAGAGGCGGTGGCGGTCGTTGTCGTTGCCGTTGTCGTCATGCGGTAAATGATTTATACCCGAATCAATGGCTTATCTTCGGGGGGTGCGTATAGCTTGCAAAGAATGTACAAGTTTGCTTCGTTTTCGTAGTGGTTCGAACAAGCCAGGTTTTGCTAATTTTGCGAAAACGAACGGTGTCAATTTGGCCAGCAACACGCCAATTCTTGCAAATGGTTTTAAGTTATGTTCGGTTTCATTCTCCAATTTCATGAAGAACTATAGTTGATTCAGTTGATTGGTATTTGTGACATGACCCACAGAGCCTTGCATCTAAAATTCGTTTTTTGAGTGAACATTCAGCCTTTCAGTACACAATCGAGTCCAAGAAAGGCAACCCGATTTGAGCTCATAGTTTTGGAAACCGCTGTTCGTCGTTTGGCACTGCGTTGAAATCGTTTAAAATAAAAAGTGTTTCGTATCACGAAATTCTTCCAAGTCTCAATCTATGTTCGATTTTATATCATATCCATTCCATTGACTTACCAGCAGCATCGGAATCAACCAAATTGATGATTGATGAGCTGCCCAAGAGGGCAATCTGTTCGAACTCACCATCATATCAATACGAAAACCGTTGCGTTGCATTGCTGGCTGGCTGGCTGGCTGGGAATGGATGCAGGCAAAAGTTGCGCTCTCTCGCACCGCGGTGCATACTTTCAATCCGGATCTTCGGTGATTGTTTTTTCATTAACGATGCAAAGCTCCGGAGACGCTGGATGTTTCACCCCGTAGTCCAAGCCAGACATGAATGTAGGAAGAAACGCCTCATACTCCGACTCTTGCCGACATTACTCCGGCCGAAAACTTATGAATTTGAGCGCGTACAGCTCGCTACAACATGACTCCGGCCTGGCGGACCGGTGATCAGTCGATTGCCTTGGTCTCTCCGGTGGTGGTGCACTTCTTTCTCTTTTATGTATGCAATTAAAGCATAATAAAGACCCGTGAAGGGAGTTTCGAAAAAAAAAGCATAACAGCTTCCATGCACTGCACAGTGCACACACACTCGATATAGAGAGGAGGCAGATAATAACACACAGGCATCTCTTAAGGTTCCTCGTCTGCTCGCCCTTTCCTGTTGCTTCTGATTCTGCGCGCTTCACTTCCATGTTTCGTCCCGCCCCACCACATGGTGGCAATCAATCCTCCTGCGCGCGTTGCAGCAGGACATAAACCGCAGGAGCAGCACACCAGCCAGCACAGGACCTGCGCTGGTTTTTCATTCTTGAACTTTCTTTTTTCGGCTATCTCATGTTGGTCGGTGGACTTGGTCGGCTTCGATCGCAGTCAGGCGGGATGTAATGCCCCTCCACATAGTATGAACGAAAAGTCAAATCGATCCACATAGTGGCAAGAGTGTTTTTCTCGTGTAACCGTTATTTCGGAGTTAATAAGGCCATAAGGCTATTAAGCCGAATAGTTATTGAGTCAACTGATTACTGCACTTTTTAACTGATGTGGCCAACATATTTCGTCAATAGCATCGATCATTATCCAATTTAAGAAGACATTATGAGGCTCTATACTTTAGATCTAGACTGTAAGTTTTAAGTCTCGAACAACTATTATTATATCTTGATTTTTCCTTCGTTTTTTCATTTCTTAATTTGAAAATGCTCAAGTTATCGCTTAAGGCGTAAAATCTTCCTGTTATTCATAATGTTTTAAAGCATGTCGTATAATTGTGTTTCAATCGATTGAAGATCATGTTATGTTCTTGTATTGTTTGCCAAGTTTTTAAAGTTATTTTAAATAAGGGAATATGTGATGACATATTTTCAAATCCCTAATATTAACCTGATCATACAACCCTTCGCCATACACATCACCACATGTAATGCTCCACAAGACAACAAAAAAAAATAATTTTTCGTAACATTTTCTCACCAACAAGGGAGACTGTGTTGTGCTCCGATCTACCTACAGCATACTTTACTTGCCGAAGTTGCATGCTGATGGTTTCGGAGCAAAAATGCTGTTCGGCCCAAAAACGGGTTCGTTATTTTTGTTTTATTTTGGCGGCAGTTTGCCACTTTTTGCGACGACGACGACGACTACGACGCATGTGAAGAAAATTGCGGGTCAGGGGAAATTGCAAGTCTGGACGAGATTACAGTTACATACGTTCAATGAAGGAACTGTGAAAGATTGTATTGGCCAGTGTTGTGACACACATACATGTATAAGGTACATACACTGTGGTCATTCGTCGAAGCAATGGTAAAATTCAAAATTCATTTCTAGTTTTTTTTAAACCAAACAAACGGACTAGTGCCTACCGCTTTTGATTCATATGCAGAAGGTCCTAGGTTCAATCCCTGGCTCGTCACTTTCCTCCCATTTTATATCTCTCTCTCTCTCTCCTACATATACATCTCATGTATATTCGTAGCAATCGCTAGAAACAGAAACGGATTGAAAAAAAATCTGTTACCCTTCCTTCCAATTTTCATCACAGCATAGTGTCAATCTATCATATAACGCCTACAAGCTATGCAACCAAGTGAACTGTGCCGCTTCACAGTAATCTTCACACAATATATCACTTCACGCATGGCATCCATGTACTAATGCATGAACCTGGTGCTTAAAGTAAACAAACCCACCAACATCCACATGTGCTTGTGCAGATGCAGAGGATTCAACGGCCTGTTGGCAACAAGCAATTGCAATAATCACTTCACTTCCCTTCCCCACATTAACCTGCAATCTGACGCAACAGGCGCCATGTATTGTCGCCTTAAATTGAAGCAAGCTATCTCATTGGTTCCTTGTGTGAGTATAGCTGATCCGGCGATACTGGAGTAGCAACTGCAACAAACCGAAAGCCACAAATATTTATTGTTTTGTTTACCTTTCAGCTTGAAATGCATAATACAAAATGGCAAAAAAATATTAGATTGCTAATTCTTAAGAATTTCAGTGAAATGTAACAATCTCAATGTAATAATTTTCAGATATTGAAGACAATTCCATGATTCAGCCTTTAAAAGTTGTCATGGTTTTCTGACACAAACTTCAAAAAATTGACAAAATCTAGAACTTAATCGAAAGTGAGATTTCTAGTATTTCAAGTATTTTAAGAGTTTCAGTATTATCATGAATTTGATGTTAACTAAATAAATGAAATGAAAAAGAGTACGAAATTCAGCAAACCCCTTCAAACTCTTCGGGAACTGTAACTTAAAAATTGCAAAGATTTTTCAGAAATAGGAATCCGTGGAAATTTTTCAAAACAATCTGTGAAGCGATACTGAGAAAATCTAAACGTTGTCTAAAAGAATCCTTGGAGAATTTTCTGGGGGGATTCTCTAGTGTAGAATTACCGATGGAACTCTAACGAAAAATACAAAGAAATTCTCAATAGAATCCCAGGCGATTTAATAATACAAATTTCAAATAAATGTCTGATTTTTTTTAATAAACTTTCGAAGAACTTTTGCAGAATTCCTGGAAAACTTTCTACCAGAATACGTGGAGGAAATTCTTAAGAAATCCATAGAATGCTTCGAAAAATAGTTGGACAATTTCATTGAAGCCTTTCTTGAGGAATTTTTGATAAATAACATTCTGTAGGGTTGCTGTAACGGTTTTCCGAAAATAATACTGAAAGGTTTTCTAGAGGAATCTCTAGAAGAGCTACTGAAAGGGGGGTGGGTTTTAAATTTATGAATAAAAAAATGTGAGAATTTCTATAGGAACCCAAGTAACCAATAACATTCAAAATAGCATTCCTGCAGCATTATAAATGCTCTTATGACAAAGTATTTAATGCTAATTGGCCGTATATATGCCTATAGTGCTATCCAACAGCAGGTTTCGACAAAATAGCGGGTTGTCTGAGTTCAACACCTTCAGGAACGTCCTATCAAAATGTCAAAGAAACGTAACGCCTCGTCGAGCAAAACCAAACAAAATTAGATTTACGCCTGCTTCTCGATGATCTCGCTTCCTCCACACTCCAGCTGATTTAGGTGGTACTTTTTTGCTAGGTCCGATGATGTGCGCTAATTTTATCGCCAATGTAAGGAATGGTTGGTAAAAAGCTTCAGTTCCGACATCCAAAACATGTTTTCAAAGAGACATTTCACAGCGTACAAAGCGTTTTCATTCCCTTTTCTATCAATAGGGGGATTAGGGGCATAATGGACACCCTAAGCAAATGCGTACATTAGGCCTGTATAACAGAGTAAAACTTAACATATTATCAGTTGACTTACAATTTTAACTTGTTTTTTCATGTCTTTTAATCAATTACAGGAGGTAGAATGTGTTTATTGTGAAGAAATAATGAATTGTAAACCGTGTATTTTTCAGGGCTGGCGGGGCGAAATGGACACCCATCGGGGCATAATGGACACCCCTGCTTATTTCATGTTAATTCTTTGGTTAACATCGACCAGTTAAGTAATTTTCCTACGGAGATCAATATCACAGATATAATACTCCATCTTAGATGAGTTTACATAACTTCATAGTTAATTAAATAAACTTTAGGCTAAAATAATCGGAGTGATTTTTTCCAAACTTTCTAAAACGCCTAACAGTATTCAATGCGCGTACATCTATTCGTATTTGCCAGTGTTCATGTCACCCCGAATCGACTACAACATTAAAATTGTTATTTTTAGTAAATTCTGATCAAAAATAAAATACTTCATCCATTGCTAAATGGTCGTACACATGTAGATAAAGTAACAATTCACTTGTTTTTATGGTGGACACACTCCAACACTCATGATACCTTATTTGATGTTGCTTCGGAATTATAAAAATTTCACCATATGAAAAACTTATTTCAATTTCAATGATATTTTGGTTATTTTGGAACAATATATATGGTACTTTTGAAAAATAGAACCATGACTTTTTCCTTTACACTTATGCGTTAAAAGTTTTACATAAATGTCAACGGTTTCGGCAAAAACAGGGGTGTCCATTTCGCCCCGGGCGTCCATTATGCCCCTAATCCCCCTAACATATGATTCCCTCTTTCGATGATCTTAATCTTATGATCCGCCGAAGATATATCTATTTAGTACACATTTTTCGACAACATTAGGTGTGGTAATTTCTCGATGTCAATATTCCCAAACCAAACCAGCTGCAGCAATGCACAATGGGAAAAAATAGGTATAAAACGCGAATAATTTCAATATCTCTGCTCGGAGTGGATGGATTTGAATGAAATTTTGACACAAACTCCGAAAAACTCTACAGTTTCGGATAAGGAGGGAGTCATTCGCCGCACGATGCTGGAAATCAGTGTATCGGGCCCGTTTTACCCCATTCTCTCTCTTTTTCACCTTTTTGGAAAAATCCTGAAATGCAAAATACATGATTTATTTGATTTGTTTTTGTGTTGAAACTTCCGTAGTATCGAATGGAGTTGGTTTGGCTCACCGCACGGCCTTAAAAATTGAATTATCTTAAAATAACCCCGATATCCCCTATTTCTTTAAATTTTCACATGCATCTCCGCCCGGAGTGGAATGCAATCGACAGGAGAAGGAGCAATCTTATGTCAAATTTTCGATACAATGGAAGTTTCTACACAAATACGAGTTAAATAAGTCATTTATTTTGCACGCTAGTCGAAAATAGATGAGGATTTTCTCAAAAAGGTGTGAAAAAGAGAGCGCGGGGTAAAACGAGCTCAATACACTGATTTCTAGCATCGTGCGGCAAATGACGCCCTTTTTATCTGAAACTGTAGAGATGTTTGCAGTTTGTGTCAAAAATTCATTCGAATCTATCCATTCCGAGCAGAGATATTGAATTTATTCGCGTTTTATACCGATTTTTTCCCACTGTGCAATGTTTGCTTCGGAGCTTTTGGATGAATAAGGGAAAAACGAATAAGCAACTCAGAAGTCCACATTTGTCAATAGAGGCATAGATTCTGTAAGAGAGAGGCAGCATGAGCTATCAAGTTCATAACATATCTCCCATACTCTTTGCTCACAACATTTGTAGAGCAGTTGGAAAACATTCTGATTGCTTCCCAGCGAAAACACCTCAAGCAGTTGAAATGCTAATTAACAGCTAAGAGCTTTTGAATAGCACAGCTTATGCTGATCCAAGGCAGCCACCCAAGTAACAATGAATGCTGAACAGTGAGAGTATTAGCTGAACAATAGCTGGTTAATAATATCAATGACTGAACACAATGACAGCTAAATATTGGTCTGAAGTATGGTTTGTTCAACTTCTTTTATCAGCAATTCATAGATGGCTGAATATCAAATTGAATAGAATATTATTCATCTGGGTAACCAGCTTTGAAACATACACCAATATGCAGAATTAACCATCTGTTGTTCAACCTTTAATCAAATAATTTTTGACAGCTGACCCAAGTTTGTTTTCGTAAAGTCCACATCGCTTCTTCAACCTCAATACAGGCTTAGTTCAACTTACATTTCTTGACTATTCAGTCACAACAAGTAATGTTCTTGTTTTTGAGGATATGTATACAATTGTGTGTGGTGTAGGTGCTATGGTCAGTGACTATTAATCAGGAGGTCCGAGTTCAATTCCCAGTTTTCCTACAAATTAATTTACACATTCCTAGACATCTCTTCTGGAAGTAGACGCAGCTAATGGTAAAAATAGACTCACGAAAGTATTTTTATTTTATTTTTACACAACAAATCAATTTAATTGATTACTGATTAAGCGCACATTAAGCCTTTAATCAGCCTTCCAATGAATTTCAAATCAGCTAAAGGTTGAATAAAATCACCAAAATAAGATATTTAGGAGCAGAATAAATGATTATATCTCTTGTGCTCAGCTTTTGTTTAAATGAAGGCTGATTTGAAATAGTTGGAGAAACGTTTGTACAGCATCAAATTATTACCTGGGTATGCATTGGACTTGCTTATATTGGGCAGCAAGCAGTTCAAATGCTTAATACGGTGTGCTGTACGGCTTATTCAAATGCTTAGTGGTTACCTGGGAATCCGTTTTAGATTTTCTGATTTTTTTAGAAATTTCGTGAAAAGTACCTTTATGAATTATAAAACAAATTCTTGGAAGAACCCCAAGAAAATTCCTTTAAAAACTCCTTGGAGATTTTTTGATGTGTCTGTGAAGGATTTCTGAAGGAACAGTTCTAACACGATTGTCCAGGAATTCCCAATTGTCCTGTGTAGAATCTCTAAGGAAAAGATCTGAATGAATGAATGCACTCCTAAAATAATCACATCACAATCAGGGAACAAATATGTTCAAATTCTGGTAGAATTTCTGAAGGCATTCACGCAAGATGTCTTTAAGTGTCCCTGGAAAATTTTTTGAAGTAATCCGTTTTCTTGTTTTTCTAAATCAACTTCAGCAGCTTTCAGTGGAAGATACTCTAAACGAGCCTTGGTGAAATTTCGGGAGAAATCGCCTATGGAATTTTTGAAGTCATCTTGTTGTATTGCGTAACTCAAAAAGTTCGATAAATACTTGAACTTTATCAAAAATTAAATGACTCCGTGATAAATACACAAATTAATAAAACAGTTCAGATATTTCAAGTATTTTAATACTGTGAAAATCGGCAAACGTTTTATAAATCTGAGGAAACTGTAACACAAAGCTTGCAATGATGTTTAGAGTCCGTGGAAGTTTCTCTGGAGCGATTACTGAGGTAATCTAAACGTTTTCTAAAGGAATCTTTGGAGAAATTTCTGTAGCATTTTCTAAAGGATAATGTCCGATGGAATTCTGGAGAAAAATATCAAGAAATTCTTCAAGAAATTTCTAGATAAACTCCCGAAAGATTCTTCAAAAGAATCCCTGGAGATGTTGTGACGAATATCTGAAGAAATTCCTGAAGAAAAGATCTGAAGGAATGAAACAATCATCAAGAAACAAATCTGTACAAATTTTGGAGAAATTTCTGAAGGCATCCACGCAATATTTCTTTAAGAGTTTCTGGAGAATTTCTGAAGCAATCCGTTCCAGGTTTTCTAGATATTCTTAATCGATTTCAGACGCAATCTGTGGAAGATAATCTAAACGAGTCTGAAGTAAATTTATGAAGATATCTTGGTGAAGCTCCCTAAGGATTTTCTGAATGAATTTTTTGAACAAATTTGAAACTTTGCAGTTATTTCGAAATGAATCTACGGAAAAAATCTTAAGAAGTTTCAAAAAATGTCCCTGGGAGAACTTCTTCAAATTATTTAAAGTTTTTTTAAGAGGTTCTCAGAAACATTTCTGAAGTAATCCGTGGAAGTTTTTTCGAGGCAATCTTTTCTACAAAAGGATTTTTTTTAATCCAATCCTTGAAAATTTTCTAATGGGATACTTAAAAAAATAAAAGAATTTTCAGTCTAAATTCTGAAGAAATTTTTAGAAAGCTTTGCAAGGAAAATTATTCTGGTAAGGCTTTTAAGAGGAATCCTCCGAGGAATTTCTGGAGGAATCTCTAGAAGAGTTTCTGAACGAATTTCTGGAGAAATTTCTAAAGAAATTCATTTTGGAATTTTAGAAGAAAATTCAGCAAATGTCAAATACAACACTCAATAAAATTTAGCCTTTTTGAACTTCTTTTTTTATTTTGCAGATTTTTCAGCCAAAATTCTATCCTCGAATAATATCAATGGCTTCAATAATGCCATCTGTTTAATTCAAGCAATATAACTCCATACTAGTTAGCTTTTATGCTTATTGTTCTGTGGTGGACATATTAAACCAGATGTGAAAAAAGACCTGGTTTTTCGTGAAAAAAAATCGTGCAGAAATTTCCAATGGTATTGATGAATAAATTCCTGAAGGAAGAAACCGTTAACTGAAACATGTACAATCAACTGAAGGAATCCCAGGAATTTCTCTCGGATATTGCAAAGGAATCCCCGCTTTAGGAAATTCTTTGCAGGAATTTTCAGATGAATCCATGAAATGAGTTTCACAAGGAATTTCTACGGAGATCTCAGGAGGAACTTGATAAAGTATCCATAAAAATTTTTTTGAAGGAATTCTCAGAAAAAAATCTGGAAAAGTCCGTGGTAGTTTTTCCAGAATAATCTCTAAAGGGCAGAGATGGCATCTCAGGAAGAGAGCATCTCAGAGCGCTAAATGAGAAGATAAAAAAAATACACATTACACGCAGCCTGCATGATGAGAAAGAGCGCGTGTAAAGAATTATCTTCTACGTGGTCCGACTACACGCGCTCGGCATCGTGTACGACGATGAGCGCAGGAAAGCAGGAGAAAGTACAGTAATTATAGCAATAATTACACGTCTTGCTGTTTCAGTGGTTTATTACATTCTAAGTCAGTCTAATGTCAAACCTAATCTGTATCCTAAGTCAATGCCTACTATAGCCTACTACAACGGTGTAAGATCTACCACATTGCATCAAATTTTAATCTTGCTATTTGTTTTGCCTGAAGTGGTAGCACCAGAATAAAATTTGATGTATTTTTGTAATGGTCATGTTTTAATTTATGTTTTGTTTTTAACAGCTAATAAACCTTTTTGTTTCAGGAGGATTCAGCTAATTTTATTGTATAATACCATGTTTTAAAAAATAGTAACTGTAACGAGCGTATCACTTATGCCTTATTCAGTATATATACTACTATATATACTTAGGGCCGATTTCTTCACCCGGGCTTAAATTTTAAACCAGGCTTAGCAAAATTTTAAGCCGGGCTTAACTTTTTTTCGATTTCTTCACCTCGGCTTAACCACTAAACCCGGTTTAACAAAGCTACGGTTTACGTTAAGTGTGGCTTATTTTAAGCGGTGCTCTGAGGTGGCTTAGCAGCGCTAAGCCAGGCTTAAGCCGCAAATTGAAGAGTTTGGGTTTCTTCACCTGCTTCATGGATAATTTTTTGAAACAGCAGAAAATATTTTTAATAAAACATGTACACTTAGGAACGATACAATTGTAACACGTTTTGATGGAGGCGATGATGAAGAAAATGATAATCTACAGCCGGCGCGTCGTCAATATAAAATATTCAACATCGGTTTTTGGGACAATCAAGTTTTTACATTAGATTGAAAGTCTTCAAAAAGGCACCGTGTTGATAGTTTTGGAGTCATCCTGATTTGGAAGTCGAAAGTACATTTGTATTGAAGTTTCTATTTATTTTTATCCGGTCCTTCCATAATTTCAGGTCACAATCTGTCACAATAAACATATTTTTGTCTTCTATGGTTCAAGAGATATTATTTTATTAACAAGCAAGCTTACGATGGCACTCAAAAAAAAATCTTTTAATAACTTTTCATGCACTAATTTTTTACAAAAATTTAGTTCAAAGCACGTTAAGCCCATCTAATATTCAACATTTTGGCTCATAATTCTAAATATAAAAAGTATTACTCGTGGTGTACTTCTAAACTTGACTTAATTTGAATACCTAATAGGATGACGTTGGATATTATCGGCAGGTTTGTTCTCTTCGTCGTGGGGGGTCGGCCAAAATGCATGAAACATGACCATATCATTCAGCTTACTTTGGAAAGATTTGAGGCCAACTTTGAGTTCAAAAGGTTTCAAAAAACCTGACGAAGAGAACAAAACTGCCGAAAAAACGTAAGTTCCCCTATCTAAAAATGACGCAAGTGGATTTTATATATCTTTTTGCAAGTCAGCACTATGAAATTTGATTTATATTTGTCGTATCGCAACGGACTAGTTTTTCGTATTACCTAATACCAAACAATTGCAACAGTTGATTCATAATGCAACTGATTTCGGTTGTATTATGAATCATAATGCAATTGTTTGATCCACAACCAGAGCTGTCACGGCAAGAGCTTGCCAAATTGTCACTGTTATAGTACAGCTTGCTTGAACAAAATTTAGTGTCTAGCATGATGGATCACATGACCGTTCCCACCGAACCACCGCGAAGTACGATAGTATACTGATAAAAATGATCATATTCTAGTGGGCCAAGTTCTTGGACATATTCTGAGTAGATATCTAATCAACATTTCCTCCCCATCCCCGCTGATCGTAAGGACCTGGGCAGGTGTCGAGAGTTCGTTAGATGAAAGGTTTGTCAAGTCCCAGGCAACTTTTCTGGCGCATTAAACTTCTCTATCGACAGGGATCCCCAGGATCCCTCAGTTCAAGATTTTAAACATCGAAAAATGGTCTGGACTCTGGAGCATCTCACGACAAACACATTTTCAAAAACTCACTATCGAAATGCAACTCTAACAGGGCGATAATGGAGATTATTTATTCGAAGGCGATTCTTGATATCAAAACATAAAATCAACATTGCAACGTCTGTTAGGCTGCGGCCAGAGTGGATGCGTCACGCGGCGCGACGCGGTGCGGCGCGTTTTTGACGCGGTTTCCAACGCGACTTGATAGCCAGAGTGAATGCGGTGCAACGCGTCTGTTCGTAAAGTAAACTGAAAAGTTTTCATAATTTTCGTCACCTTTGCACATGAGTACATGTTATCCGATGAAAAATTTCCAAGAGATATGTGATTATTGTGCTCAACCTAAAATTAAAAATAAATCATTTATCTAAATTTACCCTCAAATGCTATTTACTTCAGATGATTCAGAAGAGATATACATTTGGGACAATGGTGATTCCCTAACCTCAAATCTACCCGTCCTACAGGTACAAATTTTGAAATTTTATGAACAAGTGAGCTTGTAGTCAGAGTTACCACAGGGTTGTATACGTAAAAAATGGCGCCCCTTGGTTTATTTTTCAACAGCAAGGCAATGGAACAAGTTTGTTAACTCAAAAATAGTGTATTTTTATTTTGAAACTATTTTTTAAGCTTACACCCTAGTAGAATACTTTGAGATAGTAAAATAAACGAGAAATGTATCAACCCTTTTTGTGCATGAAACATGGGTAGGGCTAATGTGAAAGCTCTGCTTGTAATGGGTGTAGAATGACAGAGATTTCGATTATTTCCGTTAAGTCTTTAGTCATAAATTTGAAGAAATTACTGATTTTGTTTCGCATATAGGTGAAAAGTGAGTTTACGAGACGCCACCGTATAATAAACATGTGGTATTATTCATGTTAATATTTTTTTATATTCACATTTGAATACATTTGAAAAAACAATTTCGTAAAATTAACGTCATGGTTTGGTAAAAACGAACGAAATCCACACAAAAATACAAAATTCTCCGCGCGAACCGCGTGACTTCCGCATCAAAAACAGTGCATGCACTGTTTTGTCGTGCGTCGCGCGGCTAAACGCTTTCCGCTTCGCATCGTTCCGCGCGCACTCTGGCGTGTTATGATTGTTTTCCTTGTATTCCAATGAACGGAGTTCTGCCGCGCGTCGACGCGCGACCTGTCAAATGCCGCATTGCACCGCGCCGCGCCGCGTGACGCGTCCACTCTGGCCGGCACCTTATGCAATGTGGCACTCCAATTTTGTACAATGGAAGGCAAATTCGAGCTCCAAAAGTTGTGGAACTATCATATGGAGTAAGTAAATCGAAGATCTTCGATACTAGCGTAACTGGCGATACTGGCTAAAATATCAACAGTCTAGGTAGATCATCATGATTAATTTCCTTCTGCATCCGAAAAATTTACCGAGCGATTTCGCTTTCCATGCTCAAATTTCAGAGTTTGTTTTGTTGTTGTTACTCCATACTGCATATAACGGGCATTTCAAAATATCGGCGGCTTAAAATGACGTTTCCATTGGAAAGTCACTGGAATGATATGGGAAAATTCGTTAAGCTTGGCTTAGCGTAAGCCACCGCCTTCATTTGCTAAGCCGGTGTGAAGAAATGCAAATATTTAAACCAGGCTTAAGAATCTGGCTTAACTTTAAGTGTGGTTTAAGATAAACCAGGCTTACGTCGTTAAGCCGGGTAGGTGAAGAAATCGGCCCTTAATCCTTTATTCTCTTTTCAGTGAAGAATCTTACCACCATTCCTGGCGCACTAATCAATATTTTTTAGCAAATCACCGTATACATCACCATATTGATACATGCGAACATGTTTAAATATCTATATCGTTATCTGGAAGCGTTTGGTACGGGAGGTCCACGCTTCCATCTTTCCCCTCGATTTCAAGGTGTAGAATGTTTTCAAATATTATGTTGAAATCTTTCTATCCCTTGAAATCTTCTCTGCGGTACATGCTGCGCAGTTGGCCTGGCAGTTAGACAAGAAAAATGATAGACTTGAAAAGTTTTCATTTTCCAAGATGCATTCAAGTAATGGCTGCGTTAGTGTGAGATTAGATTAGATTAGATTAGATTAGTATCTATGCCATCTGATAAAGGGAATATTCTAAAGAATCCCAGGATGATTTTCTAAACGAATTGATTGAGAAACAACTGCCAAATCTTTGAAACGCTTCTAAAGGAGTCCTTGAGAAAAACTTCTGGAGGATTCTATAGTGTATTTTCCAATGAAAACTCTGAAAAAATTTCTAAAGAAACCCACGAAAGATTCCCTAGAAAAAAAAAAACATTGAGAAACTTTGGAAGAAATCGCTGAACGAATTGCTAGAAGAACCATTTAAATAAATTTTCAGATAAATCTCTGACTAGGGTCTCCAGTTAGCCTAGTAGTTAAGGCTATGGATCGCCAATCCGGAGACGGCGGGTTCGATTCCCGTTCCGGTCGGGAAAATTTTCTCGACTCCCTGGGCATAGTGTATCATTGTACTTGCCTCACAATATACTAATTCATGCAATGGCTGGCAAAGAAAGCCCTCCAATTAATAACTGTGGAAGTGCTCAAAGAACACTAAGTTGGAGAGAGGCAGGCCAAGTTCCAGTGAGAACGTCGAGCCATACAGAAGAAAAAGAAGAAGAAGAAATCTCTGATTTTTTGAAGAAATCCTCGAGGAATTTCTGCAGGATTTTTTTACCAGAATACGTGACGGAAATCCTTAAGGAGTGAAAAGTTTTCTAATGGTAAACTTGAAGAAATTTCTCGGAAAATTTTTAGACTAAATTCTGTAAAAAAATCCCTAAAAACTTCCTGAAAGCCTATTTTGAATATTTAAAAAATCCTGTAGGACATTTGGAAATGGATGCGGAGAAATTAAAAAAAAAAACTAGGTGAGATTATTCATAGAAATCCTCCTAGTAATTTCTGAAGGAATCTGTATAAGAGTTTCTGAAGGAATTCCGGGAGAAACTTCTGAAGAAGTGCATGGAGGATTTTTTGAAGAAATCCATAGTAAATGTTCCAAAATCTTTCGTGAGCCTAAGCTTGTGAAATTTTTCGGAAGAGTTCTTAGAGAAACTATTACGGCAATTTCAAAATAAATCCTTAGAGATTTTTTAATGGTCGGTGAAGGAATTCCTGTGCTCAACTCGATTATCCAGGGTTCGATTATCAGGTAAAAATGCCTCGACTATCCAGAAAACAAATAAGGTATTGCTTTGTTTTCACAATTCTAGAATGCGGTATGTCGAAAGATATAGCAAGTGTCAAGTATAACACTAATAAGTAAAATTCCATTCTCAAAACTATGATAGTAATGATATAATCCATTAAATTTAATTTCTAGAACGTCATACTAGTTAGCATCTATGTTTAACGAGCTGTTGTTGATTGATTTAGTCACCCCGGATAATCGAGTCCAACCTGAATTCTGTGAGAAATTCCTGAAGAAATTCTTGAAGGAATTCATGTTAGATTTTTGCGAAACTACCTGCATTTCTGAAGAAAATCTTGTAGAAACTTCTAAGGACGCTTTGAGGAAAATTGTCAAATGAATTCTTGGCGGATTTTTTGAAAGAATCCATGAACATTCATAATGTTAAAACCAAAGCTGGGATTAATAATAATAAATCCGCCTCTCACTTAGTTTTAGCACTGTGTTGGTTGAGTCAGCATTCGCCGAAATCACACATCATTCAATCAATCCGAAAATTATCTTTAAAGTGCGAATCATCCATTCACGGCTAGTTTCCTCAGGTTTCCGCCAATTCGGCACAAACTTTGTGTTATTATTACCGATGTCGTCGCCATTATTCGACCACAGACTGTGCACAGTGATACCGTTGATGCCCCGAGGGTACTTTGACTTCCCGCAAATTTCGCGATTGCCGTTCCACTCGAGATTTTCGATTGCCTGACGACGACGACGACAACGATCGTCGACGACAGCTGATGACGCAAAAGTGCTTCGCCATCTTCACCCATTAGGAGAAGAAAAAGGTAACAACAGCGCTTCGTCATTAGTGGGCACAGCAGCAGCACGGGCGGCGTTGACTGTTGCCGGTCATTCAGATGTGTTCGGCATCAAACGTTTCTGCCACCACCACCGCTGGATCGCTCTCGGAGTCAGAATCACGTGCACGTTCGACTGGATTTTGGACTGGACCGACCGGACCGAGAAGGGGTTGTTTGCAAGCTACCTATAGCTGCCCAGACTGGTTACACTGGTTACCCCGCACATGGAGTAACTGAGTAGTATTGTGTGGAAGCGTCATCAAAGGGGCAGGTTATGGGGATGCTGTTGGATGCTGTTTGTCGTCATGACCCGGTCCTGGTGCTTTGACCGGTTCGAAACAATACGCTGGCGCAGGCTCGCGATCACCGGTAGCTGAAAGTGGGCAGTGTTGTTGTGGTAGACAGTAGTATTGTTCTTCAAAACAAACCGGCGGCAAGCAAGCATAAAGTGACGATTTCAATCCTCCCCAGGCTGTTTACTGAGGTCAGTGTGATAAAATGTTTTTTTTTCTGATTTGCCCTTGCGATTTCCACAGAAACTCCTGCAATGATTACCGAGAGTTTCTCCTAGGATTTCTTTTAGGATTTTCCTATGAACTTGTCTAGGAATCCTTAAAAAATTCTCGATATATTCTTCTAGAGAACTGTTTATGGATTCTTCTAGGAAATCCATAAATGATTTCTATGCAAATATTTCAAGGACTCCGCCAGGGGTTCAATACCAATTGTTCTCAAAGTTTCAAAGAAAATTGTCCAGCGATGTCTTTAAGGATCTTTTCAGTGATTGCTCTAAACATACCCGCAGAGGTTCCTTTAAGGTTTAAGATTTCTCTAAAGATACCTACATGGTTTGTTCCTCCATGGATACCTACCTTTTTGGATTTTTCTATGAATTCATCGTGGAATTTTTTCAGAAATCCATCGAAAAATTCTCCTAGGGATCGCTTTAGCGATTCTTGGGGGTCTATGAATATATATCCACGCAATCTCGAGATATTTTGATATTTAATTCATGATATTCAGGTTTAAGCGACAAAGACGTCTTGTTACAAGTTCGTTTCACCCATGTATTAAAATGCAAAAAAAAATAGGTGTGAAACTATAAGTTCAAAATGCCAAATGCACATTACAATCAACCATTACTCAAATGCCGGTCACTGGGGTCAACCAAAAACACCGCAGCAGATACCACATCACCAACATCGACCAACACTATCATCTGGCCATCAACAAAGCCGCCAACAGCCTCCCATATCCCTCTGAGATGCGTTGCATTGTGATTCCCAACAAAGTGTCCACCCAGAAGGCACCAAAGGGAACAAAAGGGAGAACCGAAATTGTTTATGGTAGAAATGTCATGACATTTCATTAAAAGAAAAAAGAAACCTCTTCACAGTCGTCACATACCACGGTCACATTCACCCGCGCTGCGCCGCTCGCTCACTCGCTCGCCAGGAGCATCTCGATTTATTCGGCATCCACAGCTATCTCGCGGTATCGAACAGTCACCACACCAACACACCTATTTCTTGTTGGTATTCTCGTTCATCTCGCGCCGTCGCGATGTCGTTGTTGGCCGGCTGCTGAGAACGGAAGGTCAGGAGGTGTGGTGCTTTGGCGAGGGTGGCCCGGGGTGGACAACGAACGAACACGGATGGAAGCACCGCGAGCGAACATCTCCTCGATCAGTCCCGGTTGGGTTTGTGTTTTGTGTACACGGTGAACTGAGCTGAGTTCAGTGACGATTGTGGGGATGGGCTATACGAAATACTTACATCGATTTTAACAATGATCAGTAACTACTCTTAATGAATGGGGGTGGGGGCGTGTTTAAATGGACATGTTTAGAAAACACTCAATTTCGATAGTGTAAGCAATGCGATAATTAAAATGTTCTCTCCATACCTCCTTACCTTACCTTATTGATCAGGCTAAGGCCGGGGTGGCCTCTGCTGTACATAGTAGCCGCCTCCATTCCACTCGGTCCATGGCTATTTGTCTCCAGTTCCGCACTCTGCGTAGGGTCCGCAGGTCGTCCTCCACTCGATCGATGTACCTAGCTCGCTGCACACCACGTCTTCTTGAACCGGTCGGATAACTCTCGAGAACCGTTTTAGTCGGGTTGCTATCCCACATCCTGTTGACGTGACCCGCCCACCGTAGCCTCCCGATTTTCGCGGTGTGGACGATGGTTGTTTCACCCAGCAGCTGATGCAGCTCGTGGTTCATTCGCCTTCTCCAAGTCCCGTCTTCCATCTGCACTCCGCCGTAGATGGTACGCAACACCTTCCGTACGAAAACTTCAAGGGCGCGTTGGTCCTCTGCACATAGGGTCCATATTTCGTGCCCATAGAGGACGACCGGTCTAATCAGCGTTTTGTAGATAGTTAACTTCGTGTTACGGCGAACTTTGTTCGATCGTAGAGTTCTGCGGAGTCCAAAGTAAGCACGATTTCCTGCCACAATGCGCCTCTGAATTTCTCTGCTGGTGTCGTTGTCGGCGGTCACCAGTGAGCCCAAGTACACGAATTCTTCAACCGCCTCGATTTCATCACCGTCGATATGAATTCGGGCAGGCGGGTGCGGTGAGGCCCTTTGCCATCATGTACTTTGTCTTCGACACATTAATGACTAATCCGATTCGCCTGGCTTCACTCTTTAGTCGGATGTACGTTTCCGCCATCGTCTCAAATTTACGAGCAATAATATCAATATCATCGGCGAAACCAAGCAGCTGAACGGACTTCGTGAGAATCGTCCCACTCGTGTTTATCCCCGCTCTCCTAATTACACCCTCCAAAGCAATGTTGAACAGCAAGCACGAAAGACCATCACCTTGCCGTAACCCTCTGCGAAATTCGAAGGGACTCGAGAGTGTCCCTGATACTCGAACTACGCACATCACTCGGTCCATCGTCGCCTTGATCAATTGTATCAGTTTATCCGGGAATCCGTATTCGTGCATAATCTGCCATAGCTGTTCTCGATCGATTGTATCATACGCCGATTTGAAATCGATGAACAAGTGATGTGTGGGCACGTTGTATTCGCGGCATTTCTGCAACACCTGGTGGATGGCGAACATCTGGTCCGTTGTAGCGCGTTCACCTATAAATCCAGCCTGATATTGCCCCACAAACTCTCTTGCAATCGGTGATAGACGGCGGCATAAAATTTGAGAGAGTATCTTGCCATACCTCCATAATACTTATTGACTTCAAGTAAGGTACGCTTTGGAGCCGGAAGAATCATATATGACAGAAAACTGTCTTCAGCAAAGTTATTGCAAGTTGAGTCCTCTATTGAAGGAAAAATGGAAATATTTGCATCCGAGCTTTATTGACAACCTAGAATCTTCTAGAACATCCTGAACACCATGAAGTTTGGAAAAAACGGAATAATTGGTATAACGGTTGTTCCAAAAGCTGAATTTGGATATGGGTAACGTTAAAACGTATTCATTCAACCGTCGTCAAGAATATCAGAAGTTGTTTTATATTCTGGGATGTTCTAGGTGTTCCAAACTGTCCTAGAGCGAAGGCCTTCAAATAAGCAAGGATAAGTTTGTGTTTTCGCCATTAATAAAAGCATTGCATAATCTGCTGGGATCCGTGAAGCTCATGACATTAACGAAGTCATTTATAGACACTATAAGGATATTCCAGGTCATCCAAATTACCTTGGAGTTCAGAACTTCAGGTCTACACTCGTAACAACAGCCATATCTGTTATACTGAGTAACGTTGCATAATCAACCGTGGTTACCGCAATGGGAACGAACCTGATATGGTGGTTAAATCATCTGACTATCACGCAGAGGATCTGGAATCGAATCGCACTCCCGACAAACTCACACAATGTGAGTTCTTCCTTCGGAAGGGAAGTAAAACGTGGGTTCCAAAATGGACTAGCCTAGGGCTAAAATCTCGTTAATACAGAAAGAAAAAAAAACGTGGTTACTGAAGTAATCTGAAGTCTACTTGTTTATCATAAACCTTTGGGACATTCAAGGTCGTCCAAACTATTCTATAATAAAGTCCTTCAAATCTACAAGAATAACTTTATGTGTTTTAGCCGTAAATTATAATTTGCTGGGATCCCTGAAGCTCTTAAAATCTCAAAAGCCATTCAGAGACACTATAGGGATATTTAAGGTTAGCCAAACTACCTTGGAGCTCAGAACTTCAGATTTTCACTCGTAACAATAGCCAGATCTGTTATACTGAGTAACACTGCATGATCAACCACGGTGAATGGACCAACCTGAAGTCTACACGAAAAAAAACTCCCTGTCATGGCAACGGGAACAAACGGGAACTATGCATAGCAACGATAACAACAATAAGAAATGTACACCGTGAACTAGATGTCACGTTTTCCAGAACGTCCATATTGACAGCTGGAACTAGTTCCAGTTCACGGTGTATATTAGCTTGTTCTCATATTTGCGTTTGTTTGTTCACGTTTATCAGAACGGTTTTCTGAGCTGATAACTATATATTATTATGAAGCTTTGGGACACTGAGGGTCGTCTAAACTGTCTTATAATAAAGTCCTTCAAATCCTCATCAACGCCATCGAAAAAAACAACCGACAAACCAACAATAGGGGAGCAACGCCCAAAATGCCAAGATGGGGTAAAATGGTCCAACTCATAAAATCATTCCTGAATTAGACTTGTTCATTACTATAGGTGAATGGTGTCAAGATACGTTTGCAATAAACATTCTTCTAGAAACTAGGCCACCAATCCTACGTAATATCTTCTGATTTCCCAATGAAAATTGGCATCTTCCGGTTTTTCGGGCATGCAATTAAGGTTTTCGGGTGATTTTATTGCCAGCCATGTGTCTCTAAAGAGATTGAGGTACAAATGGAGGCGCATGGTTGTTGATGGATACGCTATCCATGTTAGGGGTCATTCAAATATGACGGACCATGCATCGTTTAACGGAGAGGAGGTAAAGGGAGTCGAAAATACCCGAAAACTATTGGACGTAATTTTTGAATGTTTTCATGAAGTGGCATCTTACCCCGCGGCAGATGGCCTCTTTGCACCACTTCAATTTTACGAACTAGTTTTTAAAATCGCTAAAAATCAATGAAAATACATTAGATTAGTGAATAATTTTGTTGAAGTATCGAACAAATATTGTCTAGTTGCTGTTACTACTTACTTTGGAAGCTTAACAAATGAGGCTATTTATCATTGAAAACAATGAAAGTTTGAAAAATGACATCTTTTCCCACTTTCCCCTACCGTCGTTAGGGGTGACAATGGGTCAGAGGGGCGAGGTTGGGTCATAACATCATCTGAAATGCCAGGTGATCTTGTAGGTCACCTGAGCATTTCACAATACTTCCAAAATAGGCCGGTAATGAAAATGATTAAAGACTGGATGAAACCTGTGGAGAACCATGATGTTCCTTACACGTTGCACTAAACAACTCGTGCAGATTGGGAAGTCGGAGATCCCACTGTTCGTCAAGGATCAATCAAATTCTATACAGATGGCTCAAAAGTTGGAATAAAAACGGGAGCAGGAATCTAAGGCCCTGGAATACAAACATCAGTGGTGATGGGACACTATCCTACGGTGCTTCAAGCAGAGATTCTTGCTATTTTAAAATGCGCAAATATCTGCCTTGAGAGAAAATACAGATATGCAAATATTTGTATTTTCTCGATAGTCAAGCTGCACTAAAAGCATTGTGCGCTTACAAATGTACTTCAAAGCTTGTCTGGGAATGTATTCTTTCACTGCGCAGGCTGTGCCAAGGGAACTCAGTAAACTTATACTGGGTTTCAGGTCACTGCGGCATTGAAGGTAATGAAATGGCAGACGAGCTTGCTAAAAGTGGTTCCAATTTGTTGGTCCAGAACCATTCTGCGGTATATCAAACTGTACAATTAAAATGGACCTGAAATGCTGGGCTGAGCAGAGGGTGATATCCAATTGGATGGATGTCAAAAATTGCAATCAGTCAAAACGATTTATAACACCAAATGCTTATAAAATCAAAAAGCTCTTAGAGCTCAACAAGAGAGCTCTATGTACATACACTGGCCTAGTAACTGGACACTGCCCGAGCAGGTATCACTTGAAAAATATTGGCCATATTCAGAGTGATATCTGTCGTTTCTGTAATACGGAACGTGAAACCTCGGAACATCTGCTTTGCAGTTGTGGTGCTTTATACACGCGCAGGCAAAGATAACTAAATAGTGGTTGCTTGCAACACAGTGAGATCTGGTCCGCAGAACCTGGGAAGGTCTTGGGGTTTATTAATTCCATTGCACCTGACTGGGAGACGACGCTTCGTGGCAGAAGCTGATTACTTGACACATGGTAATTAGCTGGCTAGATGCGAATATCAAAACGGGACATGCCACAAAAGTTCAGCTTATTGGACACAGTGGCGAAAAAAGCGTGAAAATAAGGACTTTTTAAAATTCCACTTTCAAGGCTCGATGAAACATCACATGTTTAGGTGGATTGATAATTTTTAGAATCTCAAACTCAAAGCCATCATATAGGTATTGTGTTGTTTATTTTAGTGAATGCGTTCAGTTCATTTCTGTGTGGAATGGGCTTAAAGCTTCTGCTCCCTAATGGGGTGGAGATGCGCGAAAGAATTTCTCTTATTAGACATCTTTTCATACAGAAAAGTGGTCGGTTGTGTGCGAAAGTTAGTGTTTATTGATTGATTGTCAGATCACATCACCAACCATAAATTACTCCTAGACCTGACAATGTACCCTACCCTACAAACAAAAATTCTTTCCCAAGACAATCGTGGAGAGACTGGGATTCCTCTCTTAACAACGGTTGTCTTACTTACTCTCTTAACAACGGTTGTCTCTTAACAACGGTTGTCTTACTAATATTCCCTTCCCTCTTCGGGGACCGTAAGGACGGGACCAGCGCCGTTATTGACATTATTAAAATTGTGAGTTCTCGAACTGTGCACATTAAGAATAGTAACCCAGCCAGCAATTTCATTGCTGTATCGAAATTACAACTGAAATAGTCACACATATATAGCACCAAAGATATCGTATTCAATGCACGAAACAGGCATATACATACTAAAGTGGAGGCCATATCGAAACATATATACGATTACTGCCTTGCCAAGTTGGAAGTAGAGAGTTCAAAGTGAATGGGATGAAACGAATAAAAACTAGCATGATACGGTGCGAGACTTGTGGTGGGAGAGCTGTTGTTGTTGTGCATTGAGTGGCACCAAAAGTGGTTCCTTGCAAGAAGTGTGGAATTCACATCATTGTTGGAATCTATACATCACTTATTATTAGCCATCTGCTGTCTAGTTTGCTGTATATAAATAGTATGAAAACCTACAAATTTGGTTGAAATTATTGCTACCATAGATGGCATGTGTCAACAACACAACAACGAATTTGTGATGAATATATTTTTTTCTTTCCTCCATCATACAAATATGTCCATTTACGATTTCCGAGATTAAAATTCGACTATTAAAGGTGCAGTAACAATCATATGCGACTGTAAAAATGAATATACAATTTCTACGATTTAGTTCACTTCATATACGACAGATCGATTTAGTAGATTTATATACGATTTAAAGCGACAGTTTTCACGATGCAAAGAAATCACATATACGATGCTACCGAACTTGAAGCTTGACACTCAGAACGTATGATTGTTTACGAATCTATCCGATTCTGTGCGATCCTACCTATAGTATCTAGCACCTTTTATGATCGGAGACGACTATACGAAACGAATTCGAAATTGGAATTTCATTTGGCATAAAATGCGATTTGACGCAATCATTGTCAACAAATATACATATTATTAAACAATTCTGATTCAATCTATGAAAACATACGATTTTTTCCACACAATAATTTACGATACGTGGTTGGCTGGGAAGCTTGTCCCAAGCCCTATTCATTGGTTCCTTGTGCAGTTTCAATTGCTCTCAAGATTGCTCTGGTCAATCACGGAGTAGCAACTACGAATTGTGCGGTCATCTATGCTCATACTCATGCTCTCTTCCGTAAACCCTCGCATTGTTCCGCTTGAGGAAAAACTTTAACTTTTAATGAAGGTTACCGTTTGTTTACAACGTTATCAACAAATAGATACATAGCAGTTGTCAAAATGAGGCATAATCTTTTTTATACATAGCCTCAAAGGTGTACTCATAATTAACGATACAGCCCTTACTGAAATATTTTTTTTTCTTCTTTTTTTATTCTGGGATTTCCTGCCGTAGGCAGGTTCATCCCGGAAATCTTACTGAAATAGTCTTATGTATATGGCGATGGCACAAATATCCAAAATAGAGGATAACGTGCCTCTGGAGCTGGTCTTCTGATATCGGATGCTTGATACCTTATACAGGGATATTTCAAATGCGTTTCAGGGGGCTTTTGTGGATTTCATGTGGTTTTATAAGGATTCCAAAAGGTTTCGCAGGTCTTTATAGTAGCTCCTAGGAGTTACAAGTGAGCTCCTGGGGAAATCAGAGAAGTTACAGAGGGTCTCAAGAAAAGACGTTTTAAAACGTTTCAGAGAATTTCGTGGGGGTTTAGGGAACTTTAGAGAGCTTCAGAAGAGTTTAAAAAAACAGCCCCCTGGTTCATGAATCACGTGGTCATTTCTTTACACTCTAATACCCCCACCCCTCTGCGTGGTCTTTGGTTCATACAAAAATTATAAATGTGTATGGAGCATGGTCTTTGACTAAACCACCACCAGTTGTAACTTTTTTAAAAGTGCATTAAAAAATCTGAAATTTTTACTGTAAGTTGATCAACTAGTTGTGTATCAATGGTCCAAATTTGGGAAAGATCGAGCTATTCTGCATAAAGTTAGAAATATTCTAGAAAAAGTCATAATTATCCAATAGCCAACTTTGAGCTGTTATATCTCCGGATTCAATGAACCAATTGCAATGAAATTTTGAGCGTTTATGCCCGTCCCGATCATTTTGTCTATCCCCTGTAATTAAAATTCAGCGAGAAATCATGCACATAAAGGGAATGCTAGAGCTAGTGCACTTTTACATTATATGTCATGTAAAATTACATTACCATCGTGTAAATTTTCTCCAACCATCGCGTAAACCATCATGGACACTAACCAGTTACGCGACTATTAGCGGAAATTCACACGAACGTAACGTAATTTTACATGATATCTGATGTAAATATGCAATAACTCTAGCATTCCCTTTATGTGCATGATTTTTCGCTGAATTTTACATGAATATTTGTTTCTGTGTAGTATTTCTGGGGCTGTAAAAAAGTTTGAAAAAAAAGGATTTTTGTGGGTTTAACAGAAGTTCCTGGGGACTTAAAATAAAGCATTAGGTCGTAAATTAACACCTACTCAGAAAAAGAGACCTTAGAGTTTGTTGGTAAAAAAAGCTTTCGAATACATATGTAGTGTTAAGTTCTCTCGAACATGAGCTTTTACTACATGTTTGTAGTCGGAACTGTCAAAACAAATATTTTTCCCGTAATGCTGAAGGTTCTTACTGCAAGCTTGTGGTTTCGTGAAAACGTAGAAAATTCTTCCGGATGATTATTCGAAAAGCAAGTTAAATCAAGAAGCAATACCATGCTGGATGAATAAAAGCTGGGCTCTTAGATTTAGCAGATATTTACAACAAGCTGACAAGCTGATTCAGATATGATACTGCATATTCCATGTGAGTGCGGATGAATTCGAAAGTTAAAATCCATCTAGAAATTCCGAAACATGATGTTTTTTTTTTTCAGAAGTTCCTCCAGGGCTTCTTTCTGTATCTTCACTAGAAATACCTCGTGAATGTATCGCAGGATTTCTTGAAAGATTCATTCCGTATTTTTTTCACATTATTTTTCTTGGTATTCCTTTTTAAATTTTCTACCTTATGTTAGACTTCGCGAAAGAAGGCCTATACGGAGGATCAAAACGTTAGATGAAAAAGCATTTATCCTGAAAGCAAGGATTACTTTTCTGGATTCCTACCAACATTTTTCCTAGATTGGAATATTTTTTTCCAGGATTCTTCCTTGTGAATATTCCAGTACTCCTGGAAGCATTTTCGTGGGGTTTCTAGCAGGATTTATCCCCGCAAATGTTGTCACAGGGTTTCTCCTGTAGTCTATCTCAGGATTCCTTTTGGAAAAAGTTGCTCTCGGTACTTCTTTCAGGAAAAAATCTTTCCGATGTTGGTCCTGGGATATCTCTCAGAGTTTTTCTGAATTCACACTGGATTTTCTACCGTTTCTATTTTGTACAGATTTTCTTGGAATTTTTCTCGGAGCTCTTTTCGAATTCCCTATCAGAAATTGTTCCAAGATACTAGATGCTCCTTTTAAGTTAATTTGAGTAGTTACTCGGAGCTCTGGCACAAATTTTTCCATGAGTTTATCTTCGGAGTGTCTCCCAGGGTAACTTACAAAATACCTTGTTGGAAATTAACGAAGGAATATCTGAAGGAATTCCAGTGAAAATTTGCAAAAAACTGCGCAAACTTTTTGAAGAAATCTCGAGAGGAACTGGGATATCTCGAGAAGATGTTCTGGGAGTAATCTGAGGAGAAAATAAGAAGGAAATATAACAAGGAATTCTGAAAACCTGGATGATAAATAACAGGAGGAACTACGGGTGAAATCAAACGTGGAAATCCAAGATAAATACCGGAAAACTCTCAGGAATTAATCACTAGAAGAACTTTTGCATAAAATCCCGAGAAAAACTTTTGTGAAACTATCCTACTAAAGGAGGAAACTCTGGAAGAAATCCCGGGGGGTACATACTCTAGCAGATACCCCTTGAAAAACTCCTGCTGAAATCCCAGGAATAACTATCAGAAATCCCAACTGAACACCAAAAATATTTCGGAATGTAGTATTTATGGTAGAAAATACGTTAAAACCTCTGTAAAAATAACTTGGGGAAACTAAAAATAACTTTTTAAAATTTAAGGACGAACTCGCGGGAAGAATTCTGCGAGAAACTGGGGAGTGTGTCAAAGGAGGAATTGCGGTAGAAAACCAACGATGAACATAACAACATCCAAAGCCGGAGAACAGGCATCCAAGTTCAATTTTAAAACTGTGATAGGAATTAAATGGTCATATGGCCGATGTAATTACTGAATTTGCTTTTCTGATTTTTGTGTGTGTTGGGATATCATTGTAAGTGGACAAATTTAAGCAATATCAATTTCATCCAATTCACAAAAAAAATCTGGGAATATTCTTTTACCGATTTTTTTTCTTTTTTATGGGTTTTCAGTTGGAGCTGCGTAACAGCTTGTTTGTAAAGGCTGAACCTATTATTCAAATTTCATCTCTACAAAGACCAATGTTTAGAAGGAATTGGCTTCTTCTTCTTCTTTATGGCTCTACGTCCCCACTGGGACTTGGCCTGCCTCGCTTCAACTTAGTGTTCTTTGAGCACTTCCACAGTTATTAATTGAAGGGCTTTCTTTGTCTGCCATTGCATGAATTTGTATATTGTGAGGCAAGTACAATGATACACTATGCCCAAGGAGTCGACAAAATTTTCCCGACCGGAACGGAAATCGAACCCACGATCCATAACCTTAACCAATAGGCTAACTGGAGACTCAACAAGCCTAATTTCAAAACTGTGTAAGAAATTTAATGATCTGTAGAATTACTAAACTTTTGTTCTGTTTTGTGAGAGTGTTGGGCTATTATTGTAGGTGAAAATGTCAAAGCAATTGCACGCAATCAGCCTAAAAGAAATCTGGAAAAAAAAAATCTAGGAATATTCCTTAACCGATTCTTTTTTTTTACATTCGAAAGAGTTTTGTACCCTCATAGGCATAGCGAAAGTAGGCGCCACAATAGTTACGGAACAAACAAAAGAAAAGCTTCACACCACTTAACGAAAAAGCTATTTCTTGTAAGTAGCACTATGGGAAAAGTATTCTCAAAAATAGGGTTTATAAATTATGAAATTGTTTTTGAAAATATTTTAGATTCCATGAAGAAGGTTAAATGAGTATAACCGAAACATCGGATGTAGGAGCAAAACAGATTTTTGTTAACCACTAAGACTGCCAGAGCCAAGATATTCCTATCAAGTTTTGTAGAAAGTTCTTGGAAGAATTCAGTGATTATGTGGAATCTCTTAGATAATAAATGTTGTACATTTTCCTACCAATTTTTACCTAAATTTTGAGGATAAGTAAATAGTAAAATAGTAAATAAAGATTATAAATTTGGAAAAACCTGTAGGTTTTAGAAAAAATTCAGGGAATTTTGATAATTTCAAAACTCCATCTGTAAATTAATTTTGAATACATTCTCCTTTGAAAGGCAGAAATGTCCGAAAATTTCAGTAGAAAGTTCTAATAAAATTTATCTGGAATTCATTCATGTCTCAGTAGCTTTGATGTGGTTTCGATAAAATTTTTAGGGAGTACTTCAATGCATCCCATGGAGGAGTTGTTGGAATAATGGCAAAAGCAACGATGACGAAGTTTCCATGAATTAAATAAGGTACATCTGAACAAGATTAAACGGGTGGGACAACTGACCCGATTCGCTTGATAAGTTTGTAGTACACTGAAACCTCCATTTAAGTCGATGCATGGCTGATCGAAAATAATTTTTACCGTACAGGCAATGACTAAACTATACAGTTTTATATTTTTTGACAATTCTCCTTTGTCATGCGAAGTGTTGAAAAATATAAAAGTCTACAGTTTTATCATTGCCTGCATGGTAAAAATTATTTTCGATCAGCCATGCATCGACTTAAATGGAGGTTTTAGTGTTATATGTCTTATTGAAAATCTTCGAGAAATTGTTAGGGGATTATCAAAAGCATGTGCTGCCCAACTAACAATTATAGCTGAATAACAGCTTATTCAGCTATAATTTTGAAAATCCAGCTTAAGAGCGCTTTATTCATCTGTTGTACAGCAACAATATTTGTGGAGGAATTCCGCGATTGATTGATATTAGAGTCCCTAGAAAAAATTCTGGCATTGCTAGATATAAGATTAAAAACAATTCCTAGTACAATACCCAAAGGGATTCCAGAAGAAATACTTTATAATCATAACAACAACTTTGCGAATATTTATGAATTCTTTACGGAATATATAAAGCAAGTCATGCCAATAACATGTTTTTTTTTCTCATGTACAACAACATAACCATAGGCAAACAAAACATATAGTACAATAATTAATAATCTGAAAAACGAATTATTCATGATAGTATTGTGGTTAAAAAGGAAAAAAAAAAAGATTTGTGACTTTCGCAAACTAAAACAACCAAAATAAGCAGCAACGAAAACTGTGCTACTTATTGAAAAAGGTCACAAGAACGATAAAATCAAGCCGTCAATTATTCCAAAACATAAACAAAGCTCCAAATCTAGTTCGAAACTCTATCCAATTGAGTAGTAATTTGCGCAAGATCGCCCCTTCCTTGTCGCCCATCCTGCGAACGACAACGGATCCATGTGAGTTTGATCCGCGAGCGTGCCAGGTCACACTCACACCATCATACAAAAGAGTTGTTGTTGTTGTTTTTATTATTGCTGGTCGCAACTTTGATTGCCTTCCGCGCAGGCTGCCGAGGCAAACCCATGAACGATGGGACAACG
This sequence comes from Aedes albopictus, assembly GCF_035046485.1. Lineage (NCBI taxonomy): Eukaryota > Metazoa > Arthropoda > Insecta > Diptera > Culicidae > Aedes > Aedes albopictus. The sequence goes on along the minus strand of NC_085137.1, from coordinate 358,779,136 downwards.
AACAGCAGGTATTCTCGAAGTCATAAATACACGATTTAAAGTCAATTTACAGATAACCAAAGACACCAGCCAGCAGCACGCACGCACACCCATACATTAGCATACATGCTGCAGCACCAGCAATCGGTTGGTTGGTTGGTTCGCTCGGATGGCAACCAGAGATCATCGCGAGGAGATCGTTTTTCTTGTTGTGGAGCCGATTTCTGGGGGACCCTTGAGATTACCGCGGGGGCTTCTCATGGTGGTTTTTTGAATAATTTATTGGGTGAAGTTTTGAACAAATGGCCTTGCGTGCGATCGCAATTCTCGCGTTGACTTAAGACTAGGACTTAGCTGCATATATTTGAGTTTGATCTCTCTGTATGGTTTTTATCCTTGTGTCGCTTTATCCGCCCACGGTTTTTTTGCATTATTACTCTTTCGAGGCCTCAGTTGAACGTATTGCTGGAAACATACATGGTCGTAATCTTAGCGGATTGCTACATGAACCGCCTTTAAGATTTGCACAACTTTGTCACAACCTTTCTTCTTCGTTAGAAAACATGGAATGCTCTTCGGAACGACCATCGAAACATGACACTGGATTTAAATCACTCCATCGACAGAGATATAGCACCTTACCTCTCTCTCTCGTTCTCACTTCTTCTTCCTGCCTTGGCAGAGCACACACCAGGTTGTAAATACAACACACCAAACGCAACAAGGTAGCGCACCTTCAGCGAACCCTCCTGAAGAGAGATCCCTTTACGTTCACAACCGGGCACTTCTGGTCGACAACGTTCGTCGCTGGTCGTCGAATTGAAATCCCACACGCGCAAAGATTCGCACCGCCGAACACTTCCGGATGTTGTCACCGCGGTTCGAAACCGACTCGGATCCGTTCCCGTTTCCGCCCGTCCGAAGGATTCTGCGCGCCAACAAACCGCCACTGAACCAACTTAATCACAAAAACCCCGAAAAAATCGACAAAAATCCTCTAGATTTTAGCAGGTGTCCGCTTCGAACTAAACTACTACCAGCTCTAGGTTTCTTAGCAACTGCGCACCGATCGGACCCGAGCAGCGATCAGCGACGTACGTATACGCGATCGTCGTTCCTTCCCGGTCTCACTTGCACAAGCACCGAAAGAGACAGTCACCGAATGGAAGAACGCTTGTGTCCGATCGTTGCCCAAGTTGGTGTAGGTAAGCGACGACACGATCGACCTGCAAAGGAATGGCCGCTGCTGCTGTTGCTGCTGCAGGGTCTCCAATTTGACTTAAGTCAGCCTGACCCGTCCGTGTGTGTCGATGTGTGCGTATGCTTAAGTCGCCCTGCGGGACTTACTGGCAAGGCTGTGATTGTAGGTATATTATGATGGTGACGGCGCGCAAAGCCAGAGCTGAATGTTGTTGTCTGCCACGGACGGGCGACCGATCGATGGCGATCGTATGGTATGGTGAAGGTGGTTTGCGTGCGTTCACGCTGACAACACTTAAGAGCTTTTCAGCCACAAGAGTGACTTGACTCCAAGAAGTCGACGCTTTGGAGGAAAAGAGTTTCTTTATTATATTATGGTTTGGATCTTTTGTTACTGTTCGTGTGTGGATAGCGGAAAGGTTTGCAATCGAACAGTAAATCTTTATTAACTTCTAAATAAGTTGTTGAAGAATGTAAAATCAGATGTCATGCCATGTATTTAAAATAAATGTGTTGTAGCATTCTGTTCCTCTAAAGAACCTTTCGGTTAAAACTGCATACAATGGCTTATGAAAGTTGTGAATGAATATTCTATAAATGTACTTTGTTATCATGGGGTCTCCAGTTAGCCTAAGTGGTTAAGGCTATGGATCGCCAATCCGGAGACGGCAGGACCGATACCCGATCTGGTCGGCATAGTGTACACTGAAACCCCAATTTACGCTCAAAGCGGGGAGAGCTGGTCGTCAGTTTTATAGTTAGTTTGTGAAGATCGAAATCACAAAGTTTCCAACCTATGAAAAGGTTATGAGTTATTCAATTACAATTAATAATTTAGCAGTTTTGCTAAGTTCAGTGGTTCCAACCTACGGTCATGGGCCAAGCGAATTTCTCAAGAATCAAAGGTGTGAGCAAGGATGGGAACACTCACTTGCAAAAAGTTACACTCACTTGCTCTTTTCTCAGCTCAGAAGCATGCTATCAAGAAATGATGTATGGACGACCATTGCCTTGTGGTTTCGTCTAAAAGTTTGCCAAATAGAGTAAAGGTCGCACACGCCTTCTGAAGTCGTGTAGGAGCTGAGAAGGCAACTCTCCACTAGGTGAATGAAAATTACACTCACCTCGTGGAGAGTTACTTTCACAACTCTGTCACGACTTTGGTATGCGTGTGTGACCTTTACTCTATTCGGCAAACTTTGAGGCAAAACCACACCACAAAAGTTGTTCATACATCTTTTCTTGATTGCACGCCTCTGAGCTGAGAAAACAGCAAGTGAGTGTAACTCTTTGCAAGTGAGTGTTCCTGTCATTGGGTGTGAGGATAAAGTGAAAAGGTTTTTCGAATTCTGCACTTCAGGGAGTATGTACTTATCACAATGTTGTTGTATTGCATCAATCAGTAGTTTCCAATCTATGGTCACGGGCCACGTGAATATCTCAAGATCCGAAAGTGCCAGGAAGAAAAGCCGATGTTTTACGGATTGATCATCTTAAGGATCAGTATCTCTAATATTGATATGTTGAAATATCAGTGGTTTCCAATCTATGGTCACGGGCCACGTGAAAATCTCAAGATCCGAAAGCGCTAGGAAGAAAAGGTAATGATTTACGGATAAAACATCTTGAGGATCAGTATCCCTAATATAGATATTAGTGTGGGTCGTCAGAACCATTTTCTCAGATCAAAGCTTTTTTGGTTCCGCTTCGGGTCCTGAGTATCTGTGCAAAATTTGAACACGATCGGTTGCGTCTACACTTTGCGCATTGCAATTTAAATTTGTATGGGATTTTGTATGGGAAAACATACATTTTTGCATTTTTGTCAGAAGTTGAAAAAGTTTGTCTGAAACTTTTTAACCGATACTGTAAAATAATAGCCTAGGATGTTCTGAAAAATAGTTATCACCAACGAACCGCATGCATGTGTTTATGTTTTAACATGTAAAGGAATAACAATAGCAACAAAATCATGCTGTTTCGTCAAGCAATGCCGACGCTATAACTTTTTTCATAAGTATAAGATTACTTCGCGGTCTTCGACAAAGTTTTTCAGGACACCCTAGCAGGGATGGCATTCACCATTTGCAAAGAGTTACATTCACTTGCTATTATCTCAGTTCATAAGCATGCTATCAAAAAACAATGTTTAGATGACTTTTACCTTGTAGTTTTATCTGAAAGTTTGCCGAATATCATAAGGGTCGCACACGCATGCTTAACTCGTGAGCGAGCTGTGAAAGCAACTCTCCACGCCGTGAATGTAAATTACAGGGTGACCCTAGGCTATGTTTTCACTTTATCGGTTACATTTAGAACACAATCGTTTTTTTTTTTTTTGTAAAATCGTTTATTTGTCATTGGTATCATTACATATTATATACACTTCATATTTACATATTTTCTAGGTGAAATTTAACAGCACTCGTATCTACAGTATTATTAACATTATTAATAAACTTGACATAGTTAATGAACAATTTCATAGTCTTTGTCTTTTTCTCTCGAGGTATATTCATGTTTATGAACAATAATTCAGAGAAACTACATACTCTACCAACTATCGCCCTAATAATCTGTGTTAGAACTAACCAAGCATTTCTTACTCTAAGACACTTACAAAAACGATGCTCTAGATCTTCATCTGCAGCACCACAGTGTAAGCATGTTGCTGTATCTGCGAGTTGCATTGAGACCATCAAAGTACGGTGCATGATTTTTTGATTAACTAGAATGTAATACAAGCTTCTTTCCTCAGAGCTGAGCGTCTTTGTGGCAATGTTGCGCCAAACTATTTTCCAAGATATTTCTTGATGCTTTTGCATGACTTTTAGTGTTGGAACTTTTTCTAAAAGGGAGTTCATTATCATTTTGGATCTTGGGTTTTCTTTAACTTGTTCTGGCAAATAACTGAATTCCTGCACTAATGTTTGCAAACAAGGACAATTTGAAGGAATGCTTCTCATATTTGGAGGATTACCTACATTTTCTAAATAGGAAGCGTAGAATGGCATTGAATTTAACTCTCTCAAGTGTCTACTTATCAGTAGTGATTTACATTTGAATCCTGGAAGCTGCAGCTTTAAACCTCCTTCTTCAACATCCAGAGCTAATTGATTTCCCAAGCAACCAAAAGTTCGGATAAAATAGCATGTTTGGGCTTAATCAGCTATTCGAAGGAATATGAATAGCATTCTATTCAGCTCACTTTTTAAGTAATTAACCGAACTTGAGTTCACAAAAAGTACACTTGTGTCGCTGAAAGGAACGCTATTCAGCTTAAAAATAAGCTTCAAAAATTTAAAAAAAAAATGCGTTTACTCCTCAAAAGTAATTTATTATTATGAGACCTTAGTACATGTGTAATCCAAATTGACTAATACCTTGAAATAATTTTGGATGTTTTTTACTTGCTGAGAATTGATCTCGGGTTCTCCTCGTTGAAAGCCGGCGCCCAACCACTACTCCATGTATGTGTTGTTAGGCACTGCGGGATTTTACTCAATGTGCTGATATCATTTAGTAGAGCTCAATCAGGTTCGCGTGTGATCTTTCTCTGAACCTAAAGCCGAAGGTTCGAAAGAAGTTTACGTGGAACTTCTTGTGAACTTACAAAGTTTGACATTTTTAGTTTGTTTTGGTTCGTAATTGAAACAAGTGCAAAGCAATAAATTAGTGCCGGTGCCAATCATTCAGAAAAGTTTATAAGTTTTCAGCGTTTTCAGTGACAACACCGATTGCGTCGATTACCGGCCGCTGGCGCGACAAGTGAGACGGGGTTGAAACATCCAGCAAAGCTGGAAGACTTCCACCCGAAAAAAAACTCCGGCGGAATCCTAGGCAGAACAGTTTTCCGCTGCGGGGGCAGCCTTTGAGTCACACAATACGGGTGCTTTGGGTTGATAACAAGTAAGTACATTGGAATATTATAGTGAAACAAAGTGTACTTGTGAAATTAACACAAGCTGTGGCTGCTGCGCTCGGTTTCCGAGTGATTTAATTGAATGAGAACTTCTCCCCGGCCCCGCTGTCGCCGAAGTTCAAATGAAGTTCACTTTTGGTACGGTTAATATTTATCCGAACTTTGAGTAGTAAGTTCAAAACAAGTCCGAAACAAGTTCAGAACGGAACATTTAAAGTTGTTGGAATATGTCCAAATGAACTACATTTGAGATTTTAAAGGCACGAAACAGTTCAACATGAGTTCGGTTAATATTTGATTGAACTTGGTTTTAAAGTTCAACATAAGTTCTTTCTGAACCTTTTTTCGACTTTAATGTCGTTTTGAAGAGATGTCAAAAGCTTGTATATGTACTTCCAAGTTGATAACTAATACACAAGGAACTTTTTGGAGATTTAAGTTCAACGAAACTTGAATCGAACCAAACTTGAACTTCTGAGTTCGTGCTTCAAGTGGTATCCGAACTTTTGGTTGCTTGGGTTATTGAAATTCGATTCGAACTACCTGACCACAAGAATGAACCCATTAATGAAGTTAGTTTAGCTATGTGGGACTTGTTAATGTGAACAACAGATGCGACGTACCAGATCTTGGAGCTCACGTGCGTGTGATGCGACCATGCCTAGGCGAGTCCACCCTAGAAATGGGAGGCCACCGGCTTACTGGTGGACCGACGCGATTGCGGACCTGCGCCGCGCCTGCCTACGGGCTAGGCGGCGGATGCAGCGAGCACGATCAGAGGAAGAGCGAAACGAACGGCGGGTGGTGTTCGCCGCTGCAAAAGCCGCGCTTAAGACCGAGATAAGAGCAAGCAAAAAGGCCTGCTTTGAGGGTCTCTGTCAAAGTGCCAATACGAACCCGTGGGGTGACGCCTACAGGATCGTTATGGCCAAGACGAGAGGTGTGATGGCTCCTACAGAGCAATCTCCAGAGATGTTGGAGGGGATCATTGGAGGACTTTTTCCGCGTCATGATCCTAGTCCTTGGCCTCCTTTCGTAGGACAGCCGGGGACTGGGGCTGGCGATGAGGAGAGGGTCACTGATGTGGAACTTGCGGGGATAGCTAAGTCCCTTAGCGTAGGTAAGGCCCCAGGTCCGGACGGAGTTCCGAACCTGGCCTTAAAAGTAGCTATTGCAGAGGCTCCCGAGATGTTCAGGTCTGCTATGCAGAAATGCCTGGACGAGGGAGTTTTCCCAGAAGCTTGGAAGAGGCAGAGCCTGGTACTATTGCCAAAGGCGGGGAAACCACCCGGAGACCCGTCGGCATATAGACCAATATGCTTGATTGACACGGCGGGGAAGGTGCTCGAAAAGATCATCCTCAATAGAATGTTGCGGTTCACCGAGGGCGAAAATGGTCTTTCGAGTAACCAGTACGGCTTCCGGAAGGGGAGGTCCACCGTAGACGCTATCTTGTCGGTTACAAAAACCGCCGAGAAAGCACTTGAGCCTAAGAGGAGGGGAATTCGCTTTTGCGCCGTAGTGACTCTGGATGTAAGGAATGCGTTCAATAGCGCCAGCTGGTCTGCTATTGCCGATGCGCTCTTGCGTCTGGGGATACCGGAGTACCTGTACAAGATTCTCGGAAGTTACTTTCAGAATCGTGTACTAGTCTACGACACGGAGGTGGGTCGGAAGTGCTTTCACATAACCTCAGGAGTCCCGCAAGGTTCCATCCTGGGTCCGGTGTTATGGAATGTCATGTACGACGAGGTGTTGAGGTTAGAGTATCCAGTGGGAGTGGTGATTGTCGGATTTGCCGACGACATTACGCTCGAAGTCTACGGTGAAACGATCGAGGAGGTAAAGTTGACTACCAACCACTCGATCAAGGTTGTGGAGGCGTGGATGCGGTCCAGGAAACTGGAGCTGGCTCACCACAAGACAGAGGTGACGGTTGTTAACAACCTGAAGTCGGAGCAGCAGACGGAGATCAGTGTAGGAGACTGTACTATCCTGTCAAAGCGCTCCGTCAAACACTTGGGCGTGATGATCGACGATAAGCTTACCTTCGGTAGCCACGTCGATTATGCCTGTAAAAGAGCCTCCACAGCTATTGCGGCACTGTCCCGGATGATGTCCAATAGCTCTGCGGTGTACGCCAGTAAGCGCAAGCTTCTGGCTAGTGTTGCTACATCCATACTTAGGTATGGCGGCCCGGCGTGGGGCACCGCGCTAAGTACTAAATGCTACCGACGGAAGCTGGAAAGTACTTACAGGCTTATGTGCCTGAGGGTTGCGAGCGCGTACCGTACCGTGTCACACGACGCTCTCTGCGTCATTACTGGTATGGTGCCTATCAGCATTCTTATCAGTGAGGACATGGAGTGCTTCGAAATGCGCGGCACAAGAGGCATACGCAGGACTGTCAGGATGGCCTCTATGGTCAAATGGCAGCGCGCGTGGGACAGTTCCACCAAAGGAAGGTGGACCTATAGGTTGATACCGAGGGTAGATAGTTGGATTAATAGGCGCCATGGGGAAGTTTCATTCCACCTGACACAGGTCCTTACAGGTCATGGTTGCTTCCGACAGTATCTACACCGTTTCGGGCATGCGGATTCTCCCGAATGCCCAGTGTGCAATGGTTTAGAGGAAACGGCGGAACACGTTTTGTTCGTGTGCCCGCGTTTCGCACAATGCGTGACCGCATGCTTGCCACATGCGGGGAGGACACAACTCCGGACAACTTGGTCCAGAGGATGTGTAGGGATGAGTTTGGCTGGAACGCCGTTTCAACGGCTATTACCCACATCGTCTGGGAGCTACAGAGGAGGTGGCGCGTGGACTCGGAGAATGGCTAGTCCAGATGCAGTACAAGAGGTGGTCCAGGGGTTCGGAGTCGGCTTCGTAGGTCATACCGGTGCCCTGCGGTCGAGATCGACCCTTACAACGATTAAGTGGCCGCGGAGAGGAAGTCCCGGTAGCGGTGCTGTCGTGGCGTCGGTCTACTGGGTTGGATCCAAGCCCGCGGTTGGAAAGGGGTCCCCGGCAAGGGTCGGGGCAGGTGGAGACCCTGCCGTCAGCAACCTACGGATGCATCTGATAGGGCCTGAAGGGTAGTGATACCCTTCCTTTGCGGGCAGGTCAGATCGGGTTGCATGTGGGCATCAGTTCTTGATGTCCGCTCAGCAGTAGGGCGCGGGCGGGGTTGACTCTGCCCGCCTTCCGAGGACAAAGGGAGTGGCGAGGACCACTCGGGAAACTGGCTAAGCGCCAGCATGCTACCGTGATGGACTCTCCAAAGCGAGTCATCGATGTTCGTTGCTGCAGGCTACGCAGCTAACCTTGTGGGTGCGATGTGCACTAGCCCCTCTCTGAAGCAATACCTTCTTGGTGGTTCCGGAGAGACGTAGGGTTTGGCGACCATAGGAATGGTTTAGTGGGTACGAGGAGAGAGTAGTCCTGGATTTTACTTTTGTTGTAGAAGACGGCCTGTCAGACCTACACTACCCTAACCTTCTGTTAGGGTGTCTGTTGAGCAGATTATCCCCCTATGGTTTAGAAGGAAAAAAAAAAAAAAAAAGATCTTGGAGCTAACAAAGTTGTTCAGTAGTACAATTTTTTGGTGCAGAGAAAGCAGGCGCATTTTATGCATCCATAACTGCTGAGCAAACTTAGAGATTAGAGGGTCCCAGTTGAAACTAGACATCAACCGAACAGAATTTGTAATGATTCCGAGTATCTTGACTCTGTCGACTGTTGATAACCACGGTATACTCAGTCGATTGTTATCTCTTACCAACCCTACATCGAGAGAAATTGTTTTGGAGAGGTTAAGGATGTCACCAGATGTTCTACCGAACTGCTCGAACAACCGTCTTGCTCTCTCAATTTTGTTAGCATGAGTAGTTATGACTGTTACATCATCTGCATATACCACCAACAGATCTTCTGAGTCGTTGAAACATTGTTCAAGTTTTGTAATTAGTGGTTGTAGATAAATGGCAAATAAATGCATTGAAAGAGGGTCGCCTTGGCGAACAGACCTCTGTAAGGGGAACTCACGAGAGAGATGGCCGTTTACTAAGAGTCGGGAATTTGAGAGAGAACCTATTTTCGAAAGTAATTCAATCAGGTTTGCATTTATGCCAAGGGAACTCATGGTTTTGAAAAGGAACCTACGATCAACACGATCGAATGCATTTTCTAAATCAAATGAAAGGAGCTTTCCACAACGTTTTCTCTCACGGAGATGTGCTATTCGATCTTTCAAGCTCAATGTTGCTTGGTAAATATTCTTCTTATGATTGGAGCATTTCTGAGAGCTACTGATAACATTGTGATCCGTCAAAACCCGTTCCAAACGAGACTTTAGAATTCTAGATAAAAATTTGAAATCTGCGTTCAAAAGAGATATTGGTCTGTAGGATTTTATCGTGTTGTTTGAACCTTACTTTTTAGCAAGGACAATCACTCCGTCAGTGAATTCGGAGGTAAATCCGCCCCGTAGGGCTTCATTCAGGATGAGATTGAGGTGAGCATGAATTATATCGAAAGTGTGAGTGTAAAATTCCTTTGGTAACCCATCAGGACCAGCACTCTTTTTAGACGCGCTTCGTTTTATGGCAAAGTATATTTCCTCCGTAGAAATCGGGTCCACGCATTTTGCATTCGCCCTACTGTCTTCTGGAATACATCTGTTCATCAGAAACTCTGTATCGACAATTTCCTCTCTTTGAGAGTACAATTCTCGAAAGTGCTCAAAAACATATGCTTCTATGTCTGCGGAATCATCAAGGTGTTCCGTATTAGACAGGTCGAGTCGACTGATGATCGTTTTTCTACGTCTACTCTCTCCCAACTGATAAGCTGAGATCATCTCACCAGAGACAAAGTTTTCATTCGCACGTACAAACATTTTGCTAAAGTCTGTTTGTAATCGTAACATCTTAGCTTTGATTCGATTGATTGAGGGAAGTACTGAGCGGTCGCTGAGATAGTGGTCGTATGCTTCACGAAGCTGCACGTACAGATTTTGAAAACGATGATTAAACTCGTTGTATTTTAACTTAGTTTTCCAACGAAAAAACGATCTGATCTTGGGTTTTGCAAAGGATAACCACCAATGCATCCAGGAACTATAACTATGTCGTTGACGCGTCCAATAGTCCCACTTCAATTGAAACTCATCCATATTATCAGGTGTTAGAACATGTGATCTAAGAGACCAGTATCCTCTACCAATCGCTCTACCAAGATTTGGCAGGCATAGTCTAACTGTCAACGCATGGTGGTTTGTAAATGAACACACATGCGTATCCACATTTCTCAGATTCTCCACCAAACCAGAAGAAACGTATACACGATCAATTCTGGAGGCCGAGTTATGCGTAATGTATGTGTACTGGGTAACCCTTGGGTGTAAACGATCCCACACATCGATAAGCTGTGCTTGCTGTGCTGTATTTTTGAGTGAGAGACTGAAGTTGCTCTCACCAGTTGCATCTTTTGCATGTATTACTGCATTAAAATCACCTCCGAGAATTACGTGTTCGGCACTACGCCGCAAATAGTAAGCCAGTGTTGTGTTGAAAAATGTTTCGCGAGAGAACCTATTCTGTGTGCCTGAGGGAGCGTAAATATTAATGATTGACACCCTATCATGAATCCTAACAGCAATCAATCGTGAATCTAGACTTCGATCTACGTGGGAGAACTTAATATGGCTTCTGAGTGCTATCGCAGTTCCTCTACGCGTATGGTCCACATTGAAAATAATGTTGTAACCCTGAATTGACATTTTGTCACATTCAACTTCTTGTAGAAGCAAAATGTCGACATCTTGTGAGCGAACAAAGTGTTGCAGAGCGTCCAGTTTGTTCTTGTTAGTAATATCTATATATATAAAAATGAGTTTTAAATCCCTTTGAGGCAACAAAACTCACGAACGGGTGGACCGATCAGGATGACTCTTGCATGGTTTGATTCGTATTCATGGTGGCTGTGTTTATAAGTAGAAAAAGTTAAGAAAATCAAGTAAAAAAGTAGGAAAATTGTGAAATCACTGATTACTGATGAGTTGGGAAGAAATTCAACACGATCGAAATAAAACCAATCTAGAGTGCGGTGCTGCAATGACATCAACAGTTGTCAAACCACCACAACCGGGCAAGACAAAGTTTGCCGGGACAGCTAGTTGTTGATATTTATTGTGCAAATAATGTAACTTAACGACTCCATTTCAAAAGCTTACGGTTGTCGTGATTGCTATTGTTGAGGTTTTTCGATCGCCCTTTACCACGCTGCTTACCAACTACAGCGAATGCGCTTGAATCCTCACTGGTACTACCGTCTTCTTGTTTGTGCTTACCTTTCTGAATATCGTTCTCGCTAGCCACGATGCTCAGTAGCTTTTGCATTACACTACTGGCGGACGAGGGTCCCGCTTCGCATTCAGGCTGCAGTGCTGCAACCTGTTGATTAGATGAGTTCGACCCGTCTGCCGAACCATAGTCGGACGCTGCATCAGCACCCTCTTCCTCTGGTACCGCGCTTGCGTAGCAGTGTTCACGTTGGTCGTCTCCATCTCTGGGTCTTCCCTCATTCCAGTAGTTTCTTCTGGTGGTACCGGATTGGATTCAGACGATGTCGATGTATTGGGAGCCTGTACAGAGACCGATACTGTATCGTGCCGTAGACTCCCAGAAGAGTTTTCGGTCGGATTACCCCTGACAGCCCCTGCATACGAGGCTTTCTTGAGCCGATCATTCAAACCGGCCTTCTGCGCCAATAGTTTTTTATTTTGGACACAGGATATTCCTGTGTGGAGGTACTCTCCACAATCTCGGCACGTCTGTCTTTGTTTCGGGTATGTGACCAGGGTAGATTCTCCGTCTATCGAGATATATGATTTTATTGGTTCTCTGAGAACCATCTGCACCAGGCGAATACCCGATGAGAGACCTGGGAAGTGGTGTTTGTCACTCCATAGCAACTCTTGTACGGACAGTACATCGCCGTAGATTTCCATATGCCTTCTGATCTGTTCGTTGGTAGTATTTTCGGACAGATCATGGAGTCGCACGTCCACACATCCATCCGCCATACGAAGCCGTAGCTTGTATTTCACTCCCTTGACCTCGTATTCAAGATTGTTATCGTATTGGTCCACTATTCGTTGAGCGATAGCTTGTTCCGTGACCTTCACAAAGGCGCACTCGTCTGTGTGACTCAGCTGTATGCGAACCAGCTGAGAACGTGTGATGCCGAGCTGAAGCCCGACCATGTTGTGTACCTCTTCTGAGGTTGGTTTTTTCGGTAGTTTCGCGAATTCCACGCGGAACGTGTTTTCTCGGATTTTGCGACTGTTCATCTTCGAACCGGTGTTCGAGATGCACGCGCTGGGGAAAGACTTTACCGGCACCGGATTCCGGGCCACCCGACACGTGGTTTACCGTCGACACTTCACTTACGTTGAACGATTATCGAACTGCAGTCGAAAAGACGTGTTCACGCTTCGGATGTCGAAGCCCTACTGTTTTAGAAAACATCGAGCTTGTTATGAGAGAAATGCGAAAAAGCGTATTTTCCCATGTAAAATCCCATACAAACTTCAAACGCGATGCGCAAAACGTAGACATAACTGATAGTGCCCAAATTTTGCACACTTATTTGGGTCCTGAAATAGGATCAAAAAAGCTTTGATCTGATGGGATACCATTGAATTTTTTATTTTTCCATATAAACGATGACCCACTCTAACAGATACAGGTACTCTTCGATATAACGTACAAAAAAGTTTTCGAAGTGTACGTTATATCGAAGCAGACAAAAAAAAAATATTTTTTATGCTAGTATTGATGTATTCGACGTGAAATTAATCCCAAATAATGATTTTGGTGAAATTCGCAAAACCACTAATGAAAATCTTGAGTTTTGACGAAAAAGTCATTTGGGTAACAAGGTTCTGGGTAACTAATTCTGGGTAACAAGGTTAATGCTGCAACAAAACATTGATGTGAGTGAATTCGTAGTTTATCTAAGCGTTATTCGTGAAAAAAAATACAATTTACAATTTTGTACGTTATATCGAAGCAAAACGTACGTTATATCGAATTCGCTATATCTAGGGTACGTTATATCGAAGAATACCTATATTGCCTAGTGTATTTATGTTGAAAAATCAGTGGTTTCTAATCTATGGTCACGGGCCATGTGAATATCTCAAGAACCGAAAATGATAGGAAGAAGTGCCAATGTTTTACGGGTTGATCACCTCAAGGATCACCCAGGTAACCACCCAAGTAACAATTTTAATTTTATCAAAGCTTTTTAGCGATTCAAAAATCCTAAACATAAAACCATCGATGCCGACTTGAAAATGCTCTCGAGTTCTTGTATGCCTCAATAAGCCCACGTTCTGGCTAGTTGGCCCAGTCTTATTAGGGTCTACAGGACTTCGTATGCAAACCGGCTTAGGATTTCGGGTTGTATCATAGTTTTATCAATCTTCTAAATAAAACCATCTTCTGACTTGTCAAATAATTGTTTTGATTATTTTTCACTCTCAATGTTCGATCGTCAGAATAAATTATGCTTCGTTGTTTATCCAGCCATCAATTGGAAAGATGCGGATATGGAATTCAGATTTGTTTTCCTATTTAATACGTGTCAGGAGACATGCCACGGAAAATTTGTGGTGAATGTGACTGTGATAATGACAAAAACTAAGTGCGCAACACAAACTATGCATAATTTGGAAGTTAAATGCATTTAATTTACTCGGTGGAGTTGGGTGCAAAAAAGGCTTTTTCAACACAATGGAGTTTAAAAGACATTATGTGTTTTTCTGACAAAATAAAATGACGAAAACGTGTTGTATGGTTTAATTTGATCTTAAGCTGTACGTGAAATCATAAAATTGAGTAATAATTTTTCTGTATTTACATAAATTATCCCGGCTAGGCGACATATTTTTCTGATAAAACTCTGTGTTCCTGATGATTCCTCCAATAGGGCTAACCTTCCTGAGGTAGTCATAACTGAGCTCATGATAGAACTAGCGGTTTTATCACAGCATTTTTTTGGTTTATGTTACGGCCACGAAATCTTTTGTTGGTTTTATGCATTGCCTCACAGTTTTGTGTATTTGTTTACAAAAAAAAATCTCTCCGACAACAATCGCAAATGCAAGTTTTATTGAAATGGTATATAATAAGTGATAAAACCAATTCATGTCTACTTATAAGTCTTTAACTGAAGATGTTTATAGCAGAAGTTACATGATAGTTTTATGGAACGCAAAAGGTTCAAAGTAAATAACTACCACATAAAACTAGTTCAGAACAACTAGCATTTTGACATGCTCGTATAAAACCAGGATAAAACATGAATAAACCTTCAAGGCATGCTGATTGTTACTTGGGCAATAAGCAGTTAAAATGGCATTAATTCGGCACTATATGCGCCTTTACGGCAGGTCATTAAATGCTAATTTGCCCGATATGCGCCATAAGTGCTACTTAAATGCAGGTTTTGGCCCAATATAATGCTGATTAAATGCTTAAATTTCATACCCCCCAGATTGTCAAAAAATAAAAACAAAAAATTTTCCCTGCCCATTTTACGGCTTCCTTTTCTCTTCTATTTTTATCTTCACTTTCCTGAGCAACTTTTGAGGCTTGGGGGCACGTTTTGAAATTCTGTTGTTGTTTTTTTTTTGCTGATTTCGGCGAATTCGGGATTTGATCCCTCGATCCTCGGGTTGACGATGGTGCTGAACCTCGCTACGATGTAAGCTATAGATGATTAGATAATGTGCGTTGGTTTTTTGATCAATTTAAAGCTTGAATATTACACCGGCAGTAGCTTCGTTAGATATGCCCGGCTTGTGCTGATAATTAAATCGAGCTTTGGAAAGTAGCCAAAACCATGGAATTTATTTGCCAAAGCATGTTTTTTTAGTTGCTACTCTATAAACGACAGGACAAGTGAATGATAATGGCATCTACAGCCGGGGTGCGTAAATTAAAAAGTGGAAATGTGTTGTGGGTTTAGCATCACTCCTCCCACGTAGCAGTTTTATGGCACAAATGTAGCAGTTATGCTGCTTGTTGACCAAAACATACCGTGCATCTGAAATGCTACATATCTGCTGTCAGATTTTAGGTAGCATTTCAATTGCTAATATAGGGCAGTTTAGCCGTCGAACTGCTATCATACGGCAGTAAGCAGGTCAAATGCAGATATAAAACAGAAATACGGCTTATTCAAATGCTTATTGGTTACCTGGGCAGTATCTCTAATATATATATGTTGAAAAATCAGTGATTTCCAATCCATGGTCACGGGCCACGTGAATATCTCAAAAACCGAAAGTGCTAGGAAGAAGAGCAAAGTTTAAGTTTAAGTTCGTTTTGCCGAATGCCATCTGGCCGATAGGGTCGTTTTTTTCCGAACGCCGTTTGGCCGAATCACAATCAAAATAATTCAGAGGAAGTTTTTGAAATCAGCATTTTTTACCATTTTTTTAGATTCCGTAGGAAACTTACCCTATTTTGTTCAATAACTCAAAAACGAGTAGAGATATCGCAAATCTAAGCACATTTTTGGCCCTTAGGGTCCTAAAATCACCGGTTTCAGTAGAATAGCGTATTTTTCTTGACGAAAAAAAAATCATGTTTTTTGGTCCCCTACAATTTTTGACAACTTTAGGCCCCTTGAGGGACCACTTAGCCTTAAGATATGGACTTCAAATTTTGACACGATCATTTATTAGCTAAAACGATCATTTTCCACTAACGAACTTATAACATTTCCAATTTTTGCAAAATAAAGGAAGGCCTACTGAGCAGCAGCTTGGCAAAATCATCGACTTTGCGTCCACTAAGTCGAACATAAGCAAGGACCTGAAAACGGCCTTGCTTCGACTTAGGGCGTCGATCGACGATGCCAAGCAGGAGCACGCGGCACTCGCGTTGCTGACTGCTGCAGCAGCGGAGCCTGCAAATGAGAAAGTGCCGAAGTATACCCAAACGGAGGCCATCTCCTTCGCAGGAAGTCCGAATAAGGCGGAAGCGACTGCTCGCGACAAACGGGGCAAGCAATCGCAGAAGCGGGCGAGGCAACCGTCAGGCGAGGAGCTGCCTGGCGGTGCCCGCAAGGCCAGGCGAATCATTACCCCGAAAGTCGGTAATAATGCCGGAAGGTCGGACCCCAGCCAGGGTTCCCGGAAAGCTGGGAAGGGTGGGCCTGAAAAGGCTGGCCCGTCCCGGAACGATGGGAACAAGGGGTTGCGACCGCTAGTGGGCCCTCAACAGCCACAGAGTAGGGCGATCCAAGGGGAGGACCCCCCTTGGACGAAGGTAGAGCGGAAAAGGAAGAAGAAGGCGAATCCGCAGGTAGTAGCGCAGGACGCCAAGCCAAGGCGTAGGAGGGCAGGTGCCAAGCGCGAGAAAGGCGACGCTATCGTCATCAAGACGGAACAGTCCAAGTACTCGGACGTCTTGAAGATGATGCGAAGCGACGCCAAGCTTGAGGGTCTTGGAGCCGACGTACGCAGTATTAGACGTACTCGTACGGGCGAGATGATCCTGGAGCTGAAGCGCTAGAAGGAGCACAAGGGCGCCGCCTATAAGAGGCTGGCAGAAGAGGTCCTTGGTGAGGGTGTGCAGGTGAGGGCTCTGACACATGAGGCGACTCTGAAGGTCAAGGACATCGATGAGATCACCGAAGTGGAAGAGCTCGTCACGGCACTGCGGCAACAGTGCGATGTACAGGTGGCCGCCGCAGCCGTTAAGCTACGGAAAGGGCAAGCAGGGACACAGATAGCTTTGGTTCAGCTACCTGTGGCGGACGTCAAAAAGTCCGTTAAAGTAGGGAGCATAAAGGTGGGTTGGTGTGTATGTCACCTGACATTCCACGAGCCACCAGAGGTTTGCTTCAGGTGTCTGGAACCAGGACACAAGTCGTGGGACTGCAAAGGCCCCGACAGGCGCAAACTGTGCAGGCGATGCGGCGCTGAAGGTCATAAGGCCCAAAGCTGCACGAGTCCGTCCATCTGCATGATCTGTACCGGGAAATCCTCGAACAACAGACATCCGATGGGTGGTTCAAGGTGTAAAAGAGCCTCCACAGCTATTGCGGCACTGTCCCGGATGATGTCCAATAGCTCTGCGGTGTACGCCAGTAAGCGCAAGCTTCTGGCTAGTGTTGCTTCGTCCATACTTAGGTATGGCGGCCCGGCGTGGGGCACCGCGCTAAGTTCTAAATGCTACCGACGGAAGCTGGAAAGTACTTACAGGCTTATGTGCCTGAGGGTTGCGAGCGCGTACCGTACCGTGTCACACGACGCTCTCTGCGTCATTACTGGTATGGTGCCTTAGCATTCTTATCAGTGAGGACATGGAGGGCTTCGAAATGCGCGGCACAAGAGGCATACGCAGGACTGCCAGGATGGCCTCTATGGTCAAATGACAGCGCGCGTAGGACAGTCAGGGATAGGGTGCGACTCAAAACTCTTTGCGTGCCGCACACTCTGCTACGAGACAGCACAACAAACTAGAAGGAGACGAGTACGCGCAATCGGTTGTGTGTTGCTCGCTTACTTTGCCGCGCGCTGGAGCTCTCCTGTCTCTCACGCTCTGTCGTATGCACTCTCTCGGTGCTTGTCTCCGTGCTTGGCACTTGGCTTGATACATACGCACGTTTGGAAAAATTTCGAATCAAACGACCCATCACATGTCAACCCTTGTCAAGCTTAACAACTTTGCCGAAAACACAAACTCTTCAATTAATTTATTAATTGATTTTTTCTGTTTGGAGACAAGCGCAGTCCCAAGCACCGTGCATTACTCCCTGCGCCGTAGAGCTAGTGCTGCGATTGTCTCTCGCACAATTACGAAAGCTCTCACTCATACGTCTCTTGTCTCTCGGCAAAACGGGAGACGAGCACTTGCGATTGTGTGAAGCACACGCTTTTTTCGCACCGCACGGTGCATGCCGCCAATCCCTGGGGACAGTTCCACCAAAGGAAGGTGGACCCATAGGTTGATACCGAGGGTAGATAGTTGGATTAATAGGTGCCATGGGGAAGTTACATTCCACCTGACACAGGTCCTTACAGGTCATGGTTGCTTCCGACAGTATCTACACCGTTTCGGGCATGCGGATTCTCCCGCATTCCCAGCGTGCAATGGTTTAGAGGAAACGGCGGAACACGTTTTGTTCGTGTGCCCGCGTTTTCGCACAATGCGTGACCGCATGCTTGCCACATGCGGGGAGGACACAAACCCGGACAACTTGGTCCAGAAGATGTGTAGGGATGAGTTTGGCTGGAACGCCGTTTCAACGGCTATCACCCATATCGTCTGGGAACTACAGAGGAGGTGGCGCGTGGACTCGGAGAGTTGCTAGTCCAGATGCAGTACAAGAGGTGGTCCAGGGGTTCGGAGTCGGCTTCGTAGGTCATACCGGTGCCCTGCGGTCGAGATCGACCCTTACAACGATTAAGTGGCCGCGGAGAGGAAGTCCCGGTAGCGGTGCTGTCGTGGCGTCGGTCTACTGGGTTGGATCCGAGCCCGCGGTTGGAAAGGGGTCCACGGCAAGGATCGGGGTAGGTGAGATCCTGCTGTCTGCAACCTACGGGTGCATCTGATAGAGCCTGGGTTCTGTCACATTCGCCCGAAAACCATTCGCCCGAATTCCAAATGCCCGATTGACAAACGCCCGAATGTAACAAACGCCCGAAAGTCATTCGCCCGAAAAGACCATTCGCCCGAAAAGATCATTCGCCCGAAATACCATTCGCCCGAAAAGACCATTCGCCCGAAAAACCATTCGCCCGAAAACCATAATAATCTAGAACACTTTTCTGAAATCAGTTTAGGCGTCGTCCACGCGTATGGCTGAACGCCATTATCAACTAAAAGTTACTGCAACCATTTTCATCAGAGGTTTTTGATTTCTTTGAACACAGTCTGATTTAAGACTTATACTGTTATAAACATTTTCGGCAATATAGCTGTGGAAACATTGATTGTAATTGTTCCTTCTTTTGTTAATAGGCTTTTCTTTCTAGTTTCATCTTCAAGGAAATTAAATTCAATTTTATGTGATTTGTTACCAGAAATTTGCCCTTCTTTCAATCATGGGCTGTTCTTTTAAGTTATTCTGTTATGGGGAACCTTGACGTTTTACGGTTTTACAACTTCTGGATTCCACACATGATTTCAAAAAAGCAGCTTGCTCAAATAAGAATGCTGAATTCTCGCGAATTTGGTGTTTTTTCTGTATATGTTAGTATACAGTATACGTATTTATTCCGAGTAGATCAGATGTGAACACTATTAACTTAAAAGTGTTGACTGCTCTGTGCTGAAGTATTGTCTTTATCCTTTCGATCAGCAATGCTGTAACAATTAATGACCTATTATGTAATATTTTCACAAACAATTAGGCCTTCTTCAAAACATAGGCCGTTCTTTTAAACTAATCTGATATGATTATTATTTGCACTAGTCCTGCTGTTCTTGCGATTGGTCGGATACTAAGTACAAAATGGGCATGTCCTTAAACTTTCATCATGGCAAACCAGAAAAAAAACTTGTCCTAAGAAATTGCATGGAATTGGCGGATGACTTTCGGGTAAATGGTCTTTCGGGCGAATGGTCTTTTCGGGTGAATGGTTATTCGGGCGAATGGTCCTTTCGGGCGAATGTTCTATTCGGGCGTTTGGTCTATTCGGGCGATTGGAATTCGGGCGTTTGTCATTCGGGCGTTTGTCATTCGGGCTAATGGTTTTCGGGCGAATGTGACAGAATTAGGGCCTGAAGGGTAGTGATACCCTTCCTTACGGGCAGGTCAGATCGGGTTGCACGTGGGCATCAGTTCTTGATGTCCGCTCAGCAGTACGGCGCGGGCGGGGTTGACCCTGCCCGCCTTCCGAGGACAAAGGGAGTGGCGAGGACCACTCGGGAAACTGGCTAAGCGCTAGCATGCTACCGTGATGGACTCTCCAAAGCGAGTCATCGATGTTCGCTGCTGCAGGCTACGCAGCTAACCTGCGATGTGCACTAGCCCCTCTCTGAAGCAATACCTTCTTGGTGGTTCCGGAGAGACGTAGGGTTTGGCGACCATAGGAATGGTTTAGTGGGTACGAGGAGAGAGTAGTCCTGGATTTTACTTTTGTTGTAGAAGACGGCCTGTCAGACCTACACTACCCTAACCTTCTGTTAGGGTGTCTGTTGAGCAGATTATCCCCCTATGGTTTAGAAGGAAAAAAACATATCTATGTGAAAATATATTCTAAACGGTGCATCTGCATATGATTATGTACATGCTACACATAGTGATCTCTTTATTTGAGTTGTTATTGATTTTTTTATAAACAAATTTTGAACACAACAGGTCTAGCTACATAAAATTACTAGTGCATTGCATACATTCAGGCGTTAACCGGTGTAAGGGGATTTCTGTCCAAATTTACCAAATTGATTTCATTTGAAACATTTTGTTAAGAGATGCAAAGCCATATTTGTATAAGTGACCATTAATTGAAAAAAATAGTCAAAACGAAGTTGTTTTTTTTTTAATATTAAACTTAAATTGTAGCTGAAAACTTGTCAAAAAGGTGTAAATTTTAAAATGATTTTTTCGTCTGGTACTTTCTGGTACCCGTTCTCTTGCGATTCACAAAGGATATGCCTTATATTTTATTGAAATTTTATCCAGATCGCGGAATGCTGCAGATTCTGAAAACTTTAATGTTGAAAATGGTTAAAAGTTGACAAAAAAAACATGATTTTGAGAACTCTTCTGTAAGAGAGCAAAATAAATGAAACCAGGTACAGTTTTTTGTTTAAATGATACATTCTAACCAGGAGAACTGGTTACCATACTCAATTATTTTTCAAACTGTCGATATTTTAATAATTAAGTACTTCCGATGAGTTATGATGCAAATGAAAAAAAAACAATAGGGAAAAACGTCAAATTTAATCATTTGTTCTTAAAAAAATATGCATCCCAAAGTGTTTTATTGATTGCCACATGATGAAGCAATACTTCATTCATCATCAAAAAATATTAGGCTTAGAAAATCCCAAAACATTTTTTTTTCACTTATGGCCAGGAATTTGGTACATTTACGCCTATGTGGGACGTGAGGTTACTAAAAAGTGACCCTTCAATGAGCACCTGAATAGCGTGGAGAACGTAGACATGGTAGACCACGGAAATTGATTCTTAAAAAAAAATTCCAGCAAACGGAAGCATTATTCTAATTTTCGACAAAATTAATATAAAAATAATATGCTCTTATTGTATCACATGTTCCACTTGTTTTTCCTTTAGGTGATTTGATCACCATCAAGTATGATCCTTCTGTCACACTAGTACACCCCTAACTAAATCATCGCCATCATAAACCGACCAGCAAAGTATTGGTTCAGTTTTGGATTGGGAACTTTTGCACGATGTTCAAAACTGCATTATTATCGAACTGACATGTAATTTGTTCCTATTTTTGGAGTTATATTTTTGATAAATAAATGTATTTCAGTTTCAAAATTTGATCATTACAATAGTTAAAACGGCCGCTATGGAATGAACAGATAGTGTGTACTTGGTATAACCTAAACCGAAGTCATTGTATTTATGTGGGCACCTAAATAATCCTAGGGTTTGGACCATTTTCGTAGAATAAAATTTTGAGATAAACCCCCGAGCTTTAAACACCGTGTTTTACTGCGGAGCGACACGGCGCTTTGCCATTCTGTCACCGTCATCGTCCGTTTCGACTTTGACTCCGACTTCGGTCTGACCGGCACGGCACAGTTCTTCCTACACATTAGGTATACACATTCAATCGAATCAAGAGCTTCCCCCAATCAGCCCACAACCGTGGTGCGTGCCTCAGCCAGCAGCGCAATGAGAGATAAAAAGAACGTCTCTGTGAGCTGTGGCGGCGGCGGCGTCGCGGTCACTGCGCGTTGTCATCAGCAGCAGCAGAGCAGCAATGTGGAATGAGGTGAAGAAAAAATATCAACATTCGAACGCAGACAAGTGCTTCCATGGCTGAAATCAGTGCGGACTATGTGTGCATGTATATGGTGTGTATCTCGTAGGTGATTTTTTGACTTTTAAGAGCGATATTATAAACATACGAATTGAGAGCTACGAACGGGTGGAAGGTTGCTGGTTGACAGAGTAATTGAGCACAGGTTTTAGTTTTCTAAAAATTGAGAAGACTATGAGGACTTCTGTAGCCGTACCAGTGACGAACCTATTACGATGCTTGAAATACAAAACCTTACTTTTAAATCACGAGTATGATAACGAATAACAACTAACAGCTCAAAACGAACATTTTCAAACAGATGTATCTACATATTATTTTCAAAATACTCAGGAAATCTTTATTGTTTTTTTTTTCTGCTTCTCTTATTTTTATCCCGCGGAATTTTCTAAGTGGCGTAGACTTATTAGAACCATCATAAAATCAAAACACTTGTGGTTTTATCACGGTTTTCAGATCCTATTTAAATCGTAATGACCCAAAATGTTGTTTAAGATTTATTAATTACGCAATCACGGGGACAGATTCTTTCTTATTTTTATTATCTTTTTTATTTTGTTTTTCTACGGAGAGTTTGAATCTAGTTTATTCATCTTGCATAATTTTATTTTATTTTAGTTGTTTTGCTGTTTTTGGTTCCTATTCTTAAATCATTTGCCATATATAGTTTCAATAGTCGGTATTTACTTGTTATGAGCTCATGTTTATTTCTTTGTTTTCCTAAAATCGCTTAAACATTGCAAATAAAATGAAAAAGACGAGCCCACATCTTTCGGACAAACAAATCCAATAAAAAACAAAAAAAATCAAAGTGTACGCTTACTACATTACTTATGGTGTTCTGTTGGTTTATTTCTCGTATCTCTTTACCACCAAGGTTCCCTCCTGGCCTGCTGTAACAACCTACGCCAACCTATGGCTGTTGCTGCTGGTGCAGGCGGATTCGAGCCATGAAAACTTCGATCGCCGTCGGTTGGTTAGTTGGTTTCAAGCATTTTTGGTATCTTGCTTGGCTCTCTCTTCTCTTCGTGGATGATGCTGAGCTGTAACTTGACATGAGCTCGATACATTCATCTCCTTTGCCTTGTGTCAGTTTCTCTACCTTAGTGATGCAGAACCAAACGTATAGGATTCATCATGTTGATGATGGTTGGGAGTTATCTGGATAGTAGAATAAATGGCCCATTTGCAGTAATGTAACAGATATCACTGAATGGAAACAATTGTCCTAAATTTCTTAACCGCGAGTATAGCAATCCATTTACATCTCATTCATTTATGGTTGAAGAAGTCGTCGTTGATATCATACTCATCATTTAAATTTTCGAAAGCAGTTTTCTCGTACAAAAGAAAAGTATTTGAATGACAATGTATTTACTGTATTACAGATGGAGAATGGAATACAGTGAATACAATTTCATTACAAACACTGAAGCTTTTAACGAGAAAACTGCTTTCAAAATTTCAATGATGACGATGATATTAATGACGACCTCTTCAACCTGTTATATGAAAACTTTACAGATATAATCTGTCATAAGAATATTGTTATTAGTGGAGGTCACTCGGCTTACATTTACAGTACAGAGTACAAGTACACAAGTACCGTTGTTGATGAATGAGATTAATGCTATGAATATTAACTACAGCATTACAAGTATAATTCTAAACTGAGCTTGTAGATATGTTTCTGACGAAATTATGGACAATTAGTGGGGAAATGCAAACTTTTTTAACAAAACTGGGTTGATAAATGTGCGCAGCCCATGAAAAATAGAAGTAGATGTTTGAAGGTGAGTAAGTTTCTGAATTTGTTAAACTTTCAAAATCATGTGACGCAATTAAGGATTACAAAGAAATACTGCTTCCAAAGGGTTCAGGTGAGTTTTAGTGAAGGAGATTTAGAAAGGGTTTCAAGAAGTTTTCAGCTGAGAGCCTCTGGGGCAGGGTTGTTAATAGTCATCGGAGCTGAAGCATAATTAATGACGACAACGGGTAATAAAAAGTCAGCGTCACTGAGGCAGTGGCTCTTGAATATTTTTCTTCAAACACCGTCAGTCAGTTTGCTGGTCGCGACGAAAAAGTTTTGCCATTTCTCTTTATTTCCATTTTCGTTGAGCTGCTTGCATCGCCCTGTTCGAACGAACGAATAATCAGCCTCACGGGAATGGCCGATCAGAAACAAAAATGCAAAAATAGAACACGCCTTCATTCGGAATCGAATCAAAAACCTTCGGATTGGTAGCATAACAAGCATACCAAGAGAGCTAATTCAACAGCTCGGAAGAAACCTGGCTAATTCGTCAATAAAAGCTTGACTGGTTCACCTTTTGGCTGCAGTCGGATGCCATGTTCGTTTTTCGTCATTGCAAAAGGAGACAAAAGAGAATGACCAAAACTATAGCTCCCTGTTTTATTTTCGGTTCATCCTCGTCGTGGTTTATTTGTCAGTCGCTCATGATGATGAAAGTGACGGAGTTTTATTTGATGACGAACTTTATTAGTGTTTCGTCGTTGGTCGGTGTCGAAACAGATGGTTACCAACCCTGCTCTGGGGGCGAGCTTATCTGTTCCAAGGAATTCTGAGAAACTATCAGGGAGTAATTCCATGGGGTGTTTTAGAAGAGTATCAGGGAGGATATCAAGAGCATTTCATGGAGGTTTCAGGTAGAATGGAGAGTAGTTTCCAGGCGTTTGAAGAGGACTCAAACTGTCTTCAAAGTGCTTTTGTTCTCTTTTGAACCTCTGCAACTCTTCCTCCAACCATAACGAAAATTTCCCTGATACCTCCCTTCTCCCTTGAACCCTCTTGAAACTTCCTAGGACCTCTTCTCTCGAGCCCTCCTGATAACCCCCTTCAGTCTCCTTCTGAAACTTTTCACATTACCTGCACCCTATGACGCCCTCTAGCCATCTTTCATCTTTAATATCAACATCGTAATCTTTGGCCTGATGAAAACCTATTAATGACCGAATCTGTGTGTTGAGAATGTGCGGCATATTCTGCAACAGCAACCTAGTTAGCATATATGCGCCAGTAAACGATAAGCTAGGTGACTTGAAGAATGAGTTCTATGAAAGCTCTACGGAGTGCGCAAAACAAGATGTCAAAATATAGGGTAACGGTCGAATTTTGGACCCCTAGAGGACATTAGTTTGAATTTAAACTAAAATCAAACAGATTCAGAGGGTGTTACACATAATGATGATGTTGGTATGACCGTAAAAGCCTCTACTGTCCGTCAAAAATACCCACAAGTTCATTTCTGGCTGAAAATTTGATGAAAATAACTGATTTTTGAAGCATCAGTTTTCACTATTTTGGACACTTCAATTTATTTTGGACCCTCTTAAGTATATATTTTGGTCACCCGTTGTTTAAACCCACTTGAAACTGTTTTCGAAGAATCTGCCACTTGGATATGCTGGAGCACATCCTATTTACTTGATTGACAAAGGATGATTAGACGAACTTTGTGAATTTAATGCGCTAGAATGATAAAAGTTTTTGTTTACATCTGCAAGTTTCCCCAGCACCACTTTCTCTTTTCGTAAACATGCCGCGACACTCGCACGGATGGCGAAATTAACAAAAATAATTTCAAGGCAAAGAATGATATTTCCAGTGAGGAAATGATTGCTGCTCTTGCAGAACAATCTTATTAAGCGAATGATTTTAAAATCTTTTGTCATCTCTTCATTAAAGCTGTGAAAATTATGATAATACGATCCAGGGGGTCCAAAATATATGGGGGTCCAAATTATATTGGTTACCCTAGTTTCAGCGATGCAAATGCGCAGATCGACAGAAAAAGTTTCTTTCAGCCTGTCATTGGGACGGAACGCTTGCATTTCGTTACCAATGATAAAGAGGGATGGCAATCAGCAGAACCTACTACAAACATAAGAATATCTAAGAGCTTTATAGTGGTGACACTATAGCTCTTAGATAGGCCACGTTCTTGTCTACGGGTGGCATTTTTCGGACGTCATTGATATGAGATCCTATACAGAGATCCAAACATTGACTAGGATTATATTGTAGTCGAGAAACAATCGGGCGTTGTTATCCAGCTTCACGAGTTCAAGAAACAGCAAAACCATGCATTTCAATGTTCAGCGCATGTCACCAGAAGGGATTGCTGATTGCTGCCAGACGAGAAGAAAAGCGAGACCAACGGATCTGTCAATAATGCCAACAGCTTATGTGAGCTCATCAATGAATCCGTGATAACAGCAGCGATAGCGCTTAGCGTTGCCAGGTATAAGATATCAGAAGGCCGGCTCCAGAAGCACGTTATCCTCCATTTGGGACATTTGTGCCATCGCCATACATATCAGCCTATTTCATCATTTACCTGAGGAAGAATAGGACAAGGGATGGGAATTAGGAAAGGGAAATGTGATAAAATAGGAAGGGGTGCCCTAGAAGAGGGAATGAACGCATAAGCGCAACGAGAGCTCATAGCCCATACCACAACGGGTTTCATCAGTGCCCTGAAAAGGACACTGTAAAATGCATAAGCGTAAAGAGAGCCTATAGCTCATCGGAGGTAGCTTGTGACGTCATGTGACTTTCATGTGACATTGAAAGGCACGTCATCGAAAGCATCCTCAATATTCAAGAAATCACCCAAGCAAAAACTAGGTTTGAGCGAGTACTTTCTTGAAAAAGTATACAATTTTGTGTAAAGGAGTCACTGTGGACATCCCAAATTGGGAGGCATGTGAGTTCACATGAATAGGCATGTTAGCCAGACGAACATCACATATGTGATAATCACCAATGCGTTTCAAGCGTTTCAGAAAGAACGAGGTAACCAGATAAATCTGGAACTCATTCCTTCTTTATACAACGCACTTACCCTTTTGGGATAAAACCATGGAGTAATTTCACGCCATGAAAATACCCAATAGAAAATTACAAGAGTTCAAAACATGTATGAAATACTCAAATCCCTCTGGAGAAAAATTGGTCAGAACCCCATTTGCTCCTCGAGATTTGAAGCAAGCAGAGCTTTTTAGTGCCCACCAAGTCGATTCTATAGCTATAATTCTCGGGCGAAAGCTAGAGATTTGTAACTATACAAAAGAATGGCTTATCCGACGATATTTTGAACTTGAACACATCAGAGTTCCATTCACGAATACCTCTTGCGGTCCGCACAGACCGCAGAGGTCAAGCTTCTTTCAAAGCAATAGTTAGGGTATACCACAATGGAGTGCGTTGTAGTAACAAACCACAATGAAACTCTCTTGGAGTAGCAATGGAAGGGAGTTATCCATAAAATGTGGTCGCAACCAATTAGTACAGGTTACCCAGTTTGTTCAGCCTATTTAAATACGCAAAGTTTGCGACGGAACACTCAAAAGTGCAAAGAAGGTCAAATGGAGACTCCTCATCTGACACATGCCAATCAGTCAACTCATGACAAATTCTGCTCATGCAGAGTTGGGTTAGGTGCAATTCTATGTACTACCTAAGTAACCCATCAAACTGAAGCATCTCAAATTAATGTTTGAGCTACTTCAGATGATGTAATCATCGTAGCAATACTGCCAAATATCAGCGAAAAGATGCTGAATACAAGAGCTTGTTTGAAGGCAAGGTTGAAATATACTGTTAACGTTATTCTAATATATAGCCCGAGGCACGACACTTCATTTATTCATTTATTTGTCGTCAATCATGGGTAGACCAGATTGTTACAATGAATGCTACATAATTTGTCTTAAATTTAGAAATACATAATATATATCATAGAGTATTCACTTAAATCAACTATTTAGAGCTACTTTTGCGTTTCGTGTTTATAGGATAGCATTGAAATATTTTCTTAATTTATCTTTTGTTAATGTAAAGTCAATAGCCTCAGAATATTTATTGAAAGAAACCATCATTCGATTTGAAGGACTGAATTTGGCATAGTTTGTACGATGATTGTTGGCAATGAAAATATTTCGGTTTCGTAATGGTCGAGATGGTATGTAAAAATTGAGTTTGGAAAACAGTTCAGCTGATGAGAACATAACAGTTGGATAACAGTTCTATTCGATGAGAAACTAAATCATTAATGAACGTAGTCATCGCAAATTCACGGCGCTCTTTCAATGTTTGTATGTTGATTAACATACAACGGGCTTTGTATGAAGGAAGAGGAAATCTTGTCCAGCCTAACTCACAGAGTGCAAACAATAAGAATTGCTTTTGTACAGATTCTATTCGTTCCTCATGTGTGATGGAATATGCTGACCAAACTATGCTACAATATTCCAGTATTGATCTCACATATGCAATGTATAAAGCTTTTATCGTGTATGGATCATGAAAATTGTAGCTGAAACGCTTGACAAATCCAAGCATGATATTTACTCTGCTAATGATTGTGTTATAATGGTCGATAAATGATAGCTTGGTGTCTAATACAACTCCTAAATTTCTTATGATTTCACACTTTTCTACTTCTTCATTGCCTAGAGATATTATTATGTCTGGTGTGTTTTGTTTTCTAGTAAAGGCAATCGATTTGCATTTTTGTACGTTTAGTTTCAGTAAACTCTTTTGACACCAAATGTTAATTTCTTCTTGGAACATCTGAACATCTTCTTCGTTTCGTATTTCTTAAAAAAAACTTCATGTCATTCGCATAAATAAGAAATTTTTCATTTTTTTAGTATTAAAGAAATGTCATTGACAAATAATATAAAACGAAGTGGGCCTAGGTGAGACTGAGAGCCTTGAGGTACTCCTGATATTACATTAATTGGTTTGGATTTTTTTCCTTTAAATCTGACTATTTGTTGCTTGTTAGTTAAATAAGATTTGATCCAGTTGAGGAGGCTTAATTCGATTCCCAATTTGTGTAATTTGAAAAGCAGCATAGGTATATCCACTCGATCCACTCGATAATTCTGTTGAAAAAAATTAGAAAACAAAATGCATATCTCGTCTGAGTTATTGCCAACATTTTCATGAAGATGCATTTTTGATGGATAGTTGTCTGTTTTAAGTTTGGATTTTACAGTGTATCAAACAATTGTCCGTACAGCAATTTTTTGGTCATAATAATTTTTCATTCAAATGTTTATAACTTTTTTATACATCAATCAAAAACGCTGAAATTTTGACCAATCATAAACCATATATTGCAGCTCCATTGGTAAAATTTTGAGCGAGATCGAATAAATTTTCAGAAAGTTATAGAACTTTTAGTAAAACTTTTAGGATTTTTGAACACATTTTTAAAACATTATATCTCAAAATGTAGTCAATGGAACTTTTTCAATATTTTTTGTGTTACAGCTTATATCTAAGGCTTTTATATGCAGCTTCGTTTGAGGTTTTATATTCACTACAAAAAATATGAAAAATCTGTATATATTCAGAGTATTATTTGGAAATTTATCATATTTTGATCAATAAAAGTGCCAAGTGTTTTCAACATTTTTAAACTCTCTTAATGTAATACTTTTATACAGGACCTACTAAACAACATATGAAAAGTAGGTCCTATGCATTTTTCGTTCAGTTAATGCACTTTTATTGGTAGAAAACGTTTGGCAGATTATAGGTTCCAAATTTGATGATTTTTTAAATACCGTCAACTACATAAGCAAATTTTTCATATTTTAATAGTGAATATAAAACCTCAAATGAAGCTGCATATGAAAGCCTTAGGTATAAGCTGTAACACAAAAAATATTGAAAAAGTTCCATTGACTACATATTGAGATATAATGTTTTAAAAATGTGTTCAAAAATCCTAAAAGTTTTACTAAAAGTTCTATAACTTTCTGAAAATTTATTCGATCTCGCTCAAAATTTTACCAATGGAGCTGCAATATATGGTTTATGATTGGTCAAAATTTCAGCGTTTTTGATTGATGTATAAAAAAGTTATAAACATTTGATGGAAAAAATATTTTGACAAAAAATTTGCTGTACGGACAATTGTTTGATACACTGTACGTAGTCGAAAAAGTTTTTCGGATTGGATTTTATGCCAAGCTCAGTTTTTGAATTGTACTCTTCAAAATCAAAATTAATAGTCAGATTTAATTCATCGCAAATTTGTAAATAGTTTGTCAAATTTCCATTATTACTATTTTTCCTGTACTTTTTATGTGCTTTTTGCTTACGATTTTTTAAGTTTTTTATTTGCGCGTTGAACCAGACAGGTGTTTTTGTGTTATCAAACCGCCTTATTTTTTCTCAATGGCACTTCCTCTGATACAATTCAAAACAGTAATTTATAAAACAAAAAAAAAACATCCACAGAGTTCTCTACATTCTCTTCATTCTTAAGAATAGATTGCCAATCTATAGCGTTAATTATATGCTTTATTTTATTGTAATTCGCTGAATGATATTGAAAATCCTCTTCATACTCATATTCACCAAGCCTATTATTTTCCTGTACAAAGAAAGAATATTCAATTGCTGTGTGATATGCCTCATTTTTCCACAATGGACATAAAGATTCAGTCACACAGAAGTATTCATGAATGTTCGTAAATAGCAAATCTTAATAACAGATTTGTTGATTTTTAACATCATTAATTTGATTGAGGCCTAAACTTGCAATTTTATCGAACATATATTGTAGTGTTTCATTTTCACCGATTACTGGAAGGAAGATGGCTTCATTTTCATCATCGGGAATAAAGTCAACATTACGCTGGTTAAAGTCGCCATATATGTGGAATTTACATTCTGGTGGGAATTTAGGCATAATGTCATCAGCAATTTGTAAAAACTTATCATATGACTCTTTACGAGCACTGTTAGGTGCAAAATATACAGAAGAGAATACATTAGTTTTACATCTTATAAGAACTTTGGCCCACACATGTTCAAATTCTTTATGTTTCTTTGTTCTTCGCATGTCAGTCCCATGTTGTTTTTAAAAGCGCATACCTTTTGTACTAGAACTCCAATTATTTTCAAAGAAATGTATTCAATTCATGCATGCATATCCTTTTCGTGGCATATTGAGCTATGAAATGAGGCGGGAAAGATATCAATTTTGTTTTAAATGTCTTCGTGAGTGACAAAAATATGATTCGCATTAGAAACAACATGGGACTGACATGCGAAGAGGGGCAGTACAGACGTCTTTCTGTGTCCCGATTATGTATTGCGGATACAGGCTTTACTTTGTTCTTACATCAAAGAAAGCAATTCAACACAAACGTCATTTTTGTGATTACAGCCCACCAAAAATAAAATAAATGGAAAAGCGGCGCACACCGCAGTTCGCGCTTGATCTCTACTCCGCATGTGCACTTCTACACGGCGGTGACTCGCATGCTCGGTATGCAACGAACCCTCGTATGCTCTCGGCCGTGGCCGGCGCACTCGCTCACACCACACATCTTCTGTGCAGCGCAGCCGCCAGCAGCGGTAGCAACAGATAGTTTTGGCGCTGTTCATTCGGGTGGCTGATGGTAAGGGAGCATGCAAGAGGGCACATCGTTTCGGCTGGATGCTGTGAATCGTGTTGGTGACCGACCGACACGGAAGGCCACAGCCACCAGTCAGTGGTGTTTGGGGTTGTTGTGCATTCGCCACTCTCGGTCGGATTCTCCTCGAAGAGTCCGGTCCCCCAATCTTCGTTGCTCCGTTGGTAAAAACCCATCGAGAGGAATACGGGAAAGTTGAGCTAGTATTCGTGTGCCTTAATTATATGTATATGAACGTTCATTTATTTTTATGGAGGTGTAATAAATATATATTTATAGGAAACGGGCGAAATAAGCGAAAGAAACATCCAAACAGACAGGAGAAGCAATGGCAAAAGGTTTGTGAATCAATTAGAAGAACAACATTCACCCAAAAAATAAATAACCAAAATCAACGTGTGATAAGATAAAGTTTGTTTTTCCATTCACTTTGGTCAAATTGAGGTTGAAGGGCCCATATAGCCAATGTGGTAAGCACACGGATGTTCAGCATGAAAATGCTGAGGGTGATGAGTTTCATTCCTGATCGGCTCCGGAACTTTACGTAAGGGAAATTTCTTTAGCTTCCTAAGACAGATTCGCGCCTGGCATCATCAAACATTTGAGCACTTGAAGAATAAGGTACAGTGAAACTAGAGCTATTGACCCAGGTAAGCTGTTTGTCCGAAAATTTCTAAGAAATCCACAAGGTGTGCTGGTCTCCCACTAGGTTGCACAATCTGTGTATACCAAAGGTGCACCAAATAAGCTACCGAAAGAGAAATATTTTCTCGCCCGTATAAACCCATCGGTCCTCACCGCTGATTGCAGGCTGCCGTCCATGGACCATGTCTTTCTCTTTGCAGCTCCCCACCGACGACGACAGACGCGTCCGAATCATGTCGCCCTGGACATGGACGCATTCTTATCAGCGAAATTTCCAAAATAAGAGTGACTCAAAAGAATCCCGTGAAAAGAGGTCAAACACTTACGTCCAAAAAACGCAGGGGGGAACCAGCATCCAGCGGAAATGGACACGAAGAAGGAGTTCAGAAGTGGGAGCCGTTCGTTGCGTTGTCTCCATCCAGGCAGTGTACCAGGCCGTCCGTGCTGCTGCAGTCGGTGAGAGCGCAGAGGGAAAGTTCGATTCGTTAGTTGGATGATTAAAGACAAAAGATAATGAGTTATTTCTTCTGCGTGCATGCATGGTCGAGGAGCAAAAGGAAATAACTTGAGACCGAAAAAAAAACGAAGAACGATGGACTGATAATAATCCACTTAATATTGCGTGGATGTGACTTTTTTGCTTGACATGAAAATATGTTAAAGTTTGCATGGCGAATAGTTTGGTTTAAGATGGCACGGTTAAGGCTGACAACGCGATACAGACGCGATTGTAAGGTCCTTCAGCCTATTGCCAACTCCGATCCCTACCTCCTAGTTGGCACCGGTTGGTATACGAGCCACTTTAGGGAAGATCGGGTAGCTAACCCCGGTGGGAATTTTGGTCTTATGCTCACATGGACGAGGGTTTTGCTTCGGCAAACTTACTGGAGCCCTCCGGACGATAAACCGTAAGATTGGTGTTAGGCCATGCGAGCCGGTAGGTAAAAACCAAGCACCGAGTAATCAACAAGAGAATACGATCCCGCACCAATGGTAACGACTCCGGCGAACAAAGAGCATTTGCGATTAGAAACTTGGTACGTGAAATTGCAGATCTCTTAATTTCATCGGGAGCATCCGCATACTTGCCGATATACCGTGATTTCGGGTGAAATTGATCACTTTTCTCAGTTTTTTGCGTCTAATGTTTGAATATTTGTCGATATGGTTAAATTTAGTGCTTTAAAACAAGTACGACCATGGTTTTCATCAGTCAACCAGGTTGAAACTTTTACAGCAAATCATTTTATTATAATAAATATCATTTTAAATAAAAAATCAAAAATTTTACTTTCGGGGTGAAATTGATCAGTCAGTGAAATGCCTTTGTAAATGCTGAAAATCATTTTCCCATCTAAATTATCCACCCTAGAATGCGAAAAGGTATGCAAAACTGTTACGAGTTTACTAAATTTTTAATTATTTATGTTAAAAGTTTAATAAATCGAAAGAAAACGCCTAAAAGTATGCAATTTTCTCACTAATAATGTGTACATATCAATATTGCACTTCCGAAAAAGTGCAATTTTATGCATAAATTACAATATTTTTAGATCTTTCGATGACGAAATTGGGTTTAGCGAACACTTGGCAGCTATAAACATTCATTCGAATATCCATTGCATGTGTGATACAACTACGGTAACTAAAGTTTGGAAGTGTCTATGAAGATCGTCTAACACGCAGTTTTGGAAAATATTGACTTTAATACCGAAATATGTAACTAATTGGCTGTAAAACATGTAAACTCATCTTTCAATAATCCTTGAGCAAAGTGATGGCCATTTTCCACAAATTGTTTGAAGTTTAAAGCGTTATTTTTAACAAATAAAAATGGACCTCTCGTCGATCAATTTCACCCCACTGATCAATTTCACCCGAAATCACGGTACTTAAGGACCGCAAGCTCGGCGATGTAACGCTGAAGGAGGTGTGTTAGACAGGATCAACGGTGTGAACGTTTAGAGTTAACCATACCATCTATACGCAGCTTTCAATAACGCAACTGAGACCAACGTTGGGTATGTGAAACCGAGCCGGAGGAATCGGTTCAACGAGTATGTGTGTAGAGAAAATTTTGTAGGAAAGAATGCACCTAGTGCGGTCATACTGCAGCACGGGACTCAGCAGAACGAATACCTATATAAACTAACGCGGGAAAAGTAGACCCCCCAGGAGAAAAAGCGCCACCTTGAAGAAGTGGAATGTGAACAAATGGAACTGCTGTATCGTTCACAAGAGACACAGGAGTTCTACCACAAGGTCAACGCATCCCACATCCCGCATGTGCCACGAACTGAATTGTGATTGAAAGAGATAAGAACGGGATCATATTGATGGACGGACATGGAGTGAGCGAAAGGTGGAAGCAGCACTATGATAGGCGACCATGGTGGCAGGAGTAATGACTCCGTACAACAAGGAGCAACAACGAGTCAACTTCCATGTTGAGGATTGTTAAGAATGCTATCCAGCAATTGAAAAAGTTGGTCACATACCGGCAACGGCCAATAGCGCGGATCTGGGAGACTAAAGAGCAACCGAAGAAGTGGAAGTTAGGCCCAGCCCAAGTAACACACATGTTATATAAAAGTTACGACAGCGCAAGTTTTGGTTGTATAGAAGTTTATTTTACGTTATTTCAACACAATGTTAGAATTACGTAAAATAAACTTCTATACAACCAAAACTTGCGCTGTCGTAACTCTATTATAACATGTGTGTTGCTTGGGAGAGCCCAAGTAACACACTTGTAGCAGAAGAGTCACGGCGGTGCAGGTTTTTGTTGTGCAGAAGTCACTGTGACTTACTTCCAGCAAGTAAGTATTTATTTGTGCTACAAGTGCTACCCCAGATCATGTTCCGTCGTCTTTCACCCAAGGTAAATGAGCTTGTGGGAAGTTATCAAGCCGGCTTCGTCGACGGCCACTCGACAACGGACCTGATTTTCACTGTGCGACAATTTCTCCAAAAAAATGCCGCAAATACCAGGTCCTAATGCACCATCTATTCATCGACTTCAAGGCAACGTACGACAGTATTGGCCGCACAGAGCTATGGAAAATTATGAACGAAAACAGTTTCTCCGTAATGCTTACACACTGATCACAGTGACGATGGACGGTATGAAAACTGCGAATGAATCACGAGCTAGCTGCACTGTACGGTGAACCTAGCATCCGGAAGGTGTGAGGATCAGGTGCAGATCAGGTGTAGAACGATCTGACAAATACCAAGCAACACACATGGTTACAAAACAGTCACGACAGCGTATGTAAGGGTTGCGCAGTAAGTCACAGTGACTTATGTGCAACCCTTACATACGCTGCGCTGCCGTGACCGTTTTGTAACCATGTGTATCGTCTGGGATGAAGGACGTGTCCAAGAATGGAGGATTGGAGCCATGAACCGAGTGTTGTGGCGAGGAATTATTGAATTAGTTTAACATAATATAGAATGCCTTAAGACCCATCAAAACGCCCCTGAGACCCCCTGAAACGTCCCTGAGACCTTCTGAAGATCTCCTGAGACCCCATAAAACCTCCTTAAAACACCCTGAGACCCCTAAATTTCCCGCAAACAACCTGAGACCTTCTGAAACGTCCGTGAGATCCCTCAACCTGAGATCTCTGAAAGTCTAAAACTCCCCTGAGACTCCCTAAAACATTTGAGACAACCTGGAGCATTCGGAGGCCTCTTAAACGCTCCTGAAACCACCGTGAAACACCCTGGGATCCCATGCAAAGCCACTAATAGTAGCAACTATTTATTTAATTATTTATTTACTTAAATTCAACGTACACCTTATGGCATGCCTTATGGTCTAATTGAATTAGAATCACAGTACTTGTAATATTTAACGAGATCAACATTATTAAAACAAACACAAACAACTCATCGAATCAGTCGCAGTAATTGAGAGACAATAAACGAGTTTCAAATTTAGTTGCTATATATACACGATAAAATCTCCCTTTCGCTGAAACTCCTACAGTGGTTCCCAACAGTTATCACGAAACTCTCTGTAGTGCAACCCAGATGGCCAAGTGGACGAGAACAGTTCTTTTCCTTTCAGGCGGACGTTGATTCCGATTTTAATGATATGAAAGGCATCGAGAGGGGATCCTTCCACGCTGAAACTAGCTTTTTCATAATGACATCATCAGTTCCCAAAGCAACGGTGACTAGCTTGTGAATATCTTGCTCATCCACGCAGTTTTTATTCTCGTTAGGAAAAGCCAGAAACGATTGTTTGTGGACCTCTGTTCCGCAACGCAACTTAGACGATCTGTATCTTTTGTGCCAACTTGAGTGTCAGGTACACGCAGAAAAATGAGGTTTATTCAAAACAATGAAACGCATGGTTGATTTTCAAACTGAGCATTTACTTATTTCAAAGTTATACTTCTTTGTTCTTACTTTGAATTTATCGATCAAAACAACCAATTCCCATCATTCCATATAACTTTGAAAACTTCATTTGTTTCTACAAAATGAGGACCACAAACATGGCCCCGATGCATTCACACATCTTCAAAGTTCTTACCCCAACATCGCCAGAACGAGGAAAGAGTAGCCAATCCATCGCCGCAACTTCCAAGTGCAGTTTTGGCCGTGATGGATAACGCGCAGCTACTCAAGACAGCTTCCACAAAAAGTTGATCGGCTTCGCCTTTTTGTTTTTTTTTAACCGTTCTCCTTTCCACCCACTTTCCGAGTGTCTAAAAATAGATTTCCGAGCTGCCGCAGGAGCTGCCGTCACCAACACAATCACAATCCGGCTTTGTTAGACACAAAAGTGCAGTCGTTTGAAACAATCTGTTATTTTATGTTAAAACTAACAAATCTCTGTTTGTTCTAACAAACTGTCAAAAATTTCGTCAAATGAAAACATAAGTATTATCAAACAATGCAACAGTTCAGTTTAAACTAGAAATCAGTTTGTCGCTATAGTAAACTGAAAAATCGGTTGATTTGAACTAGAATTTATAGTATATAGGTAGCGAAACGGGCGACGATTCGGCAATTGCGTGATTTACGATCGACGACTTGATCGACGAGGACGCATCCATGTTCGGTTCAGCGTCAAGCATGGGAATCTCATTCGCTCACCCGAATGCCGGCGATGCAAAATAGTCAAAAGAACGCCAACAACCCAATACTGAGTGAGAGCACGGCACACCATGAACGAACGCAACACGAACGGCTCGCCACCGACGCCACCGAAACTAATCAGGAGAGAAATAAATAGAGTGTGGAAAGAATCAGCTAGGATCGGTGTACACGAAAAGAACATTCGCTCTCTAAACTACCGAGTGGCATTCAGCTGATTGAATCAAAACGCGCTCACTGATTGAATTCCCAGTACTGAATGCTTCCACTGAACGCTAAATGAACGTTCCAAAACGAATGCTCTCGCACCCGATTCAGAATGCAAACATTTGTTCAATATTGGTTCGTTCGTCTTCGGCACACAGATTCAGTAGCGATTTATTCGGCCGTCGTTGCTTGCGTCGCCTGGTGCTCGGCGATGAAAAAGAATGGGCAATGAATGTGGAAAGATTTTGCTTGGCTGGGAGAGAAGCACACTCGCATTAGATTGTGCGTGGCTGTGAGTGAGAGATGCGCAATAAATGAATGATTTTTCCCATCCTTGTTCAGCGTGAGATCTGCTGCTACCCTCCTGAGATCTGTTAAATGTTGTTCGGCTTTGCTTTCGGTTCTATCGATCTGTGACACTTGTTCAGATATTCATATCGAGCGAACGTTACTTATTTGATTTTCGTGCTTTCATCTCGTATGCTCCTATTGTGTCCAAATGATCTTATTCGAACCGAGTTTCATTATTTCTTGCCAACTGGATTTTACCTTCTAGGTTTAATCACCGCATGACTTTATCATAATTGAATTTTATTGGCTTTTCTCGGTGAACTTAATACTACTCAAAGAAGGAGGAATATACCTGAGATCTCCTGAAGCCCTCAAAAACCCCTGGAGTTCCTCTGCAACGCCCCAGAGGCCCTTGAAGGATCCCTTAGACCTCCTGGAACACCCTAAAGCGCCTTGAAAAGCCCCTGGAACCCCTTGGACCCTTTTGAACTCCCCTGGAACCCCTTGAGGCCATCCGCAACCCCCTAGGGCCCTGTGAAACTACCCTGAGACCCCCTTTAACGTCCCCAGACCCCTGGAGCCCTCGAGAGAACCCTGAGACATCATTGTACGCTCTAAAACCCCTGAAACGCCCTTGTAAAAGCCCTGATCTCTTGATACCCACTGAAACACCCTCTGCCCAAGTAACCACGGTGCTGAAGCCTTATTGCATGCAGATATACGGTGTATTTAGAGCAATCATTGCTTTGCATGAACACTTAAGGTTGATTTAAAGAGGAAATGGCAATTATGCGACTGATTTAAGATTATACCAGTATAATCGTAATATGATTCTATAATTGCCCATTTTCACTTTAAATCAACCTTAAGTTTGCATTTATAGTAATGATTACTCTAAATACACCCTATATCAGCATGCAATAAGGCTTCAGCACCGTGGTTACTTGGGTTGCCGTCGTTGCCATAGTTATTGTCACTATTTCATATGGTCGGGGTTCTGCTAAACCGAACCAAAGACCATTTTTTGAAAAATTGAGTTTTCTTTAACATTGGATGAAGAAATTGATGATCCTTCTTCTATGTAAAAATGCAGTAATTCTGACAGCTCTTCATGGAGTAAATTCAAAATTTCTGTTTGGCAGAACATACAAAAAATAAAATTGCATCCAACCAGAGTGAACTGTAAACCATTCCATAGAATCAGCAAAATGTTTTAGTGTTGGTCCAGATGAAGAACATTTCAAGTTATGCTCATCGCCGTCAAATTTCTAACTTCCAACTGACTCATAGTAACAATCTGTGGGAGAATTGACCACGTTATTAGAAATACAGATGTTGGAGGATACAATTATGTTTCGATGGTGCTGATCGCCATTTTTCCAAATAACAGTCAGCCAGACCGAACCAAATCCACTGCATTTTAGAATCTATTTATTCTCAACAATACAAAAATCAACTGGTTTTAAATACCTGCGTTATGTCGACACACCTCATACTGATAATTTAACACAGAAGCCGTCATTGAACAACAAAGCTAATAAGAATAATAAAGCTTGAAAAAAATCAAACACTTGGTTCGCTTTGGCTGATCGAAAAATGGCGTTTTCACGAAAACCATGCTAGAGAAGAATGTTTAGATCTTGATTCAGACTTAACGACTGACCTTCAGCTAAGTCAAATGACCTAGAGGTAACGTGCTTGGTTATCACTTAAAGGACCCAAGTTCGAATCTCTTTAATATTTTCGATTTTTTTTGTCTTAGTTCACTTTGGCAGATCATTTTCATGGTTTTCTTCGACCAGTATAAATTTGAAGTACACAAATTACTCCATTTTCACATCATTTGACATAATCACTCTTGCTCTGTGTCTGCACATGCATCGCCTATAAAAAACATAGGTGGGAAGGGCTGAGCTGGGAGGGCTTCCGCCGTTCATATTTCAAACTATTTTGAAACCTCCATGCTACCATAATATACGCGTCCTCTCTGATTCATGTAAAGAATTGTGAGTGATATCGATTTCAACTTCATAGACGATAAAAAATCGATGAAACAAAGAAACACAGTCAGCCACACTGAACTATAAACCATATTCCAATGTTTTTGTTCAGCCAGAGTGAACTGAGTGCGAAGTACTGAAGTAATTATATCAATGATTTCAAATAATTTACATGTATTCTTCGTCTCTGATGATTCATAAAGGCTTGTAAGTTACATGTGTGTGGAAAAGTTTTAAAATAATCTTAGCTGTTGTTTATTTG
Source organism: Aedes albopictus (assembly GCF_035046485.1). Taxonomy (NCBI): domain Eukaryota; kingdom Metazoa; phylum Arthropoda; class Insecta; order Diptera; family Culicidae; genus Aedes; species Aedes albopictus. The sequence goes on along the minus strand of NC_085137.1, from coordinate 358,739,000 downwards.
TGAGTGGTTGAACTTTAAGCTTAATTATCTCGGAATAAACTGTAACCGGTACG